>NC_084614.1:32569502-32639502 GCF_033978795.1 Nerophis ophidion | reverse complement strand
GACATGCACCTGGGGATAGGTTGATTGGCAAGACTAAATTGGCCCTAGTGTGTGAATGTGAGTGTGAATGTTGTCTGTCTATCTGTGTTGGCCCTGCGATGAGGTGGCGACTTGTCCAGGGTGTAACACGCCTTCTGCTCGATTGTAGCTGAGATAGGCACCAGCGCCAACGCGACCCAAAAAGTGAATAAGCGGTAGGAAATGGATGGATATTTAAAGACAAATATTTTTGTTTATAAATAGTATAACCATTGCATATGTTTATTTTTACATCATAGTTGTTGTAATGTGTTCATATGTGCTTATGTTGCTTGAAGTTTAGGTAATACTTTAGTATGGGGAACATATTCACCATTAATTAGTTTCTTATGAACATGCAAATTAGTAACATAGTGGCTCTTAATGAGTCATTATTAAGTACTTGTTAAGGCCTTTATTTTGCATAGCCTTATTAGCAGTAAGCCATTAACCAAGAGTCTTCCCTCAATAAGGTTAGGGTTAGGGTTAGGGTATTTTCAAGATGTTCCCCTGGTGTCCAAATAACTCTAAATTAAGTATTTGTTACTTAGAAAATTTTCCCCATACAAAAGTGTTACCAAAGTTTAGTTTTTTTTTTCCGGTCTCAAACTTAGTTCGTAGTTTGAAACATGTATAATAAACGGTAAAATACAAAAATGTAGCATTATTTAGTTGAGCAATTGTACTTAGATTAAAGAGTCCTTCAGTCTACCCCAGGGCAGCTGTGGCTACTGATGTAGCTTACCACCACCAGGTTTGAATTAATGATGAGTCCCACTTCTCTGTGAGCGCTTTGAGTGTCTAGAAAAGCGCGATATAAATGTAAGTTATTATTGTTATTATTATTAAATGCGCATATACATTTCAATTACATGCACAGATTCAGGGGCTTCAAGGATTTAAATGGTAAACACGTATTGCCAGAAAACCAATCGATAAATATTTGCACTCGACAAAAAATGTCTTTCTCCAGACTGTATTTAGCACAATGGGTAGTTGTTGGTCGAATAGATCTTCATCTAACTGTTTGGAGTGGCATGGCAAGTTTGGTGTTTGTTTATTATTGTATTTGTGTTTTGTATGGTTGTCTTTCCAGTACTCTCATTTTCAGGTCCACTTTCTGTGTGTCTCATCTTTCCCCATATTATCCAGTCTAAATACTGGCTTCCTTACCAGTCCCTGATTGGCAACCAGGAGCAGGTGTGTCCTGATTGATGCTTTATAAGCCAACCCTGTCTTCTGGATAGGCCCACATCATTGTGTTGGATGTTGCAGTTTTGTTTTCCCTATGCGTCCTTTATCTATTTGTGTCTTTTTGTGCACTTCCTTTGGTAATGTAATGTATGGTAATACATGTTTACCTGCACTTTACCTGCCGTCTCTGCATCTTGGGGTCAAGTCCTAGCTCTGCTACACTCGTAACAGGATTAATAACAAAACAAAAGGAGGTACTTCCCTATGCGCAGGCACCTTTTTACAATATTTTAAAATCATTCTGGTAGGAAAAAGGAAAAGCGTTTCTTACTCTTTGAGAAAAACAAAAGCCCAAATGATTTACGGCAAAAACTTATTTCCTTTCCTTCTGTCACGTGTGGGTCGCATTTTACTGCGGGATCGTTCCTCCAGTGCAAACACGGACACTCCGGACAACAACGTAAAGGTAAGATGATTTAATAACAAAAACACTGGTACAAAAACAGACGAAATACACAAAAGAAATGCGTGCCGAACGCACGGAAGCTAATGCTAACACTAGCACAGGTTCAGGAAACAAGAACAGCATACGTGATTGTTGCTTACCGCAAACAAGGGACCAAGACCGACTGACGGGACAAGGCAGGCTTAAAGAGGAAAGTAATTAACAAAAACAGGTGTGCGTCTGGAACCCGCAGCAGGTGAAATTAATACGTTACCATGGTGACCAAAATAACTCACAAGGTGCACAAACAACAAAGGGAGTCCAAACTAACAGAAAATAACTAAACTAAACATGATCCAGACCACGGATCATGACACCTTGACTGTGCTGGTAGATAAAGCCCACAATAAAATAATCAATTATTCAGTCAATTAGCGGTTACCGTAGATCGTGGTTGTAACAATCAATTTCTTTCAGGAAATGTATCGACTTTGACATGATAAAATGTCAAGCCACGCTTTCTTTTGAGCCTAGTCCGTTGCCATGGAGTTTTCTTTTGAAGGTCGCCAAGAGAAAATGTAGAAGACTGGAAACTCAGTGTTGGTGATATTAGTATATGTCGTATTTCTGCCATTACTGAGCAACTGAAATAAATCCCCATGTCAAGTTCTTCATTTGTATGTTTTGCTCAAGAAACTGTTAGTTATTTCCTATAATTGTAATCAGTTACTTAAATAGCTAATTAGACTGAAAAAAAAAACACTTTTATTTACTTACCCTGATAGGTACCCCTTCTTGGTACCTGGGAATCAATAACGGCACACATCGGTACCAATTTGTAGTAATTTTGTGTTTGTTGAAATATGTTTATAAATGTTAATTGTTAATATTAAAATACATCTACTGTATTTTTCGGATGATAAGTCGCTCTGGAGTATATGTCGCACCAGCCGAAAATGCACAATAAAGAAGGAAAAAAAACATATATTTACGTCGCACTGGAGTATAAGTCGCATTTTTGGGGTAAATTTATTTGATAAAACCCAACACCAAGAATAGACATTTGAAAGGCAATTTAAAATAAATAAAGAATAGTGAACAACCGTCTGAATAAGTGTACGTTATATGACGCATAAATAACCAACTGAGAACGTGCCTGGTATGGTAAGAGTCATTCAAATAACTATAACATATAGAACATGCTATATGTTTACTAAAAAATCCGTCACTCCCGATCGCTATATCCGATGAAATCTTCTTCCTCTGTGTCACCTCTGGTATGCGCCCCGCTAGCGTCCTTTCTTTCTGCTCCTCGATTGCTGTTCTCTGCAGCATATTTGACTACGTCCAGCTTGTAATCTGCAGTATATGATTTCCTTTTCGGTGCAATTTTAGTTCAGTCCTTCTTAGTTTTTATAAGTTGCCGCCAATGTTGATTTAATCCATTTTAATAGCTCCGGCAGTAGCGTATAACATATAGCAGTTAGCATATCATGACCCACAATGCACTTCTGCCATGACCCGCCCCCGAAAAAATTCTTATTGGTTGTTGTGTGTGTGACGATTGCGGACATTTTCTTTGTTACTCATGCGAATGAGATAAATAATATTATTTGATATTTTACGGTAATGTGTTAATAATTTCACACATAAGTAGCTCCGGAGTATACATCGCACCCAAGGCCAAACTATAAAAAAAACGTCGACTTATAGTCCGAAAAATACGCAATTTTTTTTTTTTTTTCATTTAGAATGTAACACTGAGCTTTGCTGTCCAATTGTTTAGTGTCTCATTTGCAAATATTACATAGTAGACTTTTCATGCAGTTGCAAATGCAAGATGTTGGATGGCAGCAGTGTACGTACTACAATGTTTTGCCTAAGGCAGGAACTAATCTTTACCAATAAATTCAATGTGGTAGTCTTTTCTTTTGCTGAGCCTTACAAAGTGTTTGTATTTATTTATTACACACCAGTCAATTGATTGTAACATGCATCTTAGTTTTAAATACCACTGTAATGGGTCTCCAGCCCGGATCGTGTGGGGTGCACTGCCGATCGATACAGGACGCATCATAACAGGATTGACTCGAGTTTATTATTTCAATAAACAAGTTGTCTTGGAAGTCTGTCGCGCCAATTTCTAGCTCGCCAGCTCTTCCTGTTTGTCGCGACGCACCTTTCGGTGGCTGGTGGCTGCGTCTGCTGCGGGGGCTCATCTTGCTCGGGGTCTCTCTCGTCGTGATCGGGCTCGTCGTTCGCCGTGGTGTTCTCGTCTACTTCTGCTCCGAGTGTTCCTCCTTCACCCCTTTAATGCTGCAGCAGAAGATGATGGGATTGAGAACAGGTGTGTAGTTTACGCACCTGACTCGGCTGGCTGCAGCTTCGCTCCGAGTGCGCCCCGCCTCTCTGCTTCGCTGCATGCCCCGCCTTCTCGCCGCCATCTTGGGCCGGACCATCGTTTGTCCGAGCCTGCTGTCGGCTCCGTCACTCCACAACCACATTTGGTTGTGGAGAGGTAAAATTACTAATGTTGATGTCAATGGTAAATCCAATAAAAATGTGCATCGAGCAAAAATTTTGAGTGGAGACTTATTCTACTTTTTAGCACCTTTCGCCCGCTTTGCTGTTATGGAAATTTGTAACACTACTTAGAGGCAATGGCTCCATGTTTCTGTTGCCCTGGTCCATGAGTATTTCAAAACTGATATGGTTAATGTTATGAGCAAAAAAAATTTAATATGAAGATGTACAGACACCAAAGCCTGTTTCGTCATGCTCTGACAGCATTTTCTCAAGCATCTGGTCAAATTCAAGCTTGAAAAGATCAGTAGAAAAGGACGCAATCTAGAACACAAGCAGCTTACCTTCTTTTTTCTCTCAGTGTGTCTTCCAAGCCAAAGAGGACCCAACAATGGCATCCAAAGCGGTTAAGAGTGGCAAAAATCACACATAATAATAATAATGGAATAGATTTATACAGTACATGTTACACTGAGAACCCATTATGCATTCACACATTGGTGGTGGTAAGCTACATTTGTAACCACAGCTACCCTGGGGTAGACTGACAGAATCAAGGCTGCCTATTTGCGCCTACGGCCTCTCTACCACCACCAAACATTCCTACACCAGAGCGGCACTGGGAGCAAGGTGGATGAAGTGTCATGAGTCATTGCCCGGGTCATGTCTTAGTTCATGTTTGGTAGCCTTTTCCTATGTTTTCATCAGGTTTTGTTCCTAGCACCATTTGGCTTGTTTTGTTTACTTTCTTGTATGAAGGTGCGCTGAGTTGACGCACCTGCCTTTGTTTAGTGATTAGTGACCCCACCGGCTGTTTTAGTCACTAATCATGCCCATTTAAATACTTGTGTTGCCGTTCACACGCCGCATGTTTGGCATTTGCTTAACGCTACTGTTTAACAAATGTTCTACGAACAATTTGCTACTGACCTACATTTCATCTTATTTGTCTATAAGTAAGCCGTGAGCTACTCGTGAGATTCATGCCATGCTAGGATTGCACCTATCCCTTCTTGGAATTGAATCATTATCTTACCTGCAAGAGACCTGATATCCTCGAAATCTTTGGAAACGCAAACATCACACCATGCCGAAAAGTAACAAGTGTCTTGCCCAAGGACAGAGCAGGTGTGACAAGGATATGTAATTAGCTCGTTTGTTTGTACGAGTTGGGCTTCACGGTGGCAGAAGGTGTTAGTGCGTCTGCCTAACAATACAAAGGTCCTGCAGTCCTGGGTTCAAATCCAGGCTCAGGATCTTTCTCTGTGGAGTTTGCATGTTCTCCCCGTGACTGCGTGGGTTCCCTTTGGGTACTCCGGCTTCCTCCCACTTCCAAAGACATGCACCTGGGGATAGGTTGATTGGCAAGACTAAATTGGCCCTAGTGTGTGAATGTGAGTGTGAATGTTGTCTGTCTATCTGTGTTGGCCCTGCGATGAGGTGCCGACTTGTCCAGGGTGTACCCCGCCTTCCGCCCGATTGTAGCTGAGATAGGCACCAGCGACCCCCGCGACCCCAAAAAGGGAATAAGCGGTAGAAAATGGATGGATGGATGTACGAGTTTTCTCTGGTTTTTTTGGTTTCCTCCCACGATCTAAAAACACGCATGTTATGTTTACCGGAGACTAGGGATGGGAATCGAAAACCTGTTCTTGTTTAGAACCAGTTACTAGGGTATCAATTCTTTGGAATCGCTTGCAATTAATTTATTTACGTGGACAAGTTGAAAAACTTATTAGGGTGTTACCATTTAGTGGTCAATTGTACGAAATTTGTACTGAACTATGCAATCTACTAATAAAAGTTTTAATCAATCAATCAATTCAAATGGTTCGCTTATCGATCCTTCCGGGTGGGGATAAGGTTGCATATAGTGACATCAGATCTCAAATTGGCGAAGCCCGGGCGCAACAAACGCTCTTCAGTTGACTACATTTTACAAGAAAAGATGGCAACAGCGCTACTTGTAATAATTATAAGGATGCTAGTTCATCAAGAGGAGAACATGTGAGCAATATGCTGAAACATTTGAACATACATCATGCAATGATTACAGTATAAATTAAAGTCGTGTTTTGAACCGCTCTGATCTCATCCCAGCAGCAGTAACGCTAGCACTAAATCTGAATACAGCAGGTACTAACACCTCCTATCATGTAATTGCTATTATATGTTAAACTGAAATGAATGCCTTCTCATTTAGTTGAGCATGACAAGAGACAGAATCTGACAGGCTTCGAGGCGAGCAGCCCCAGGTCAAGCCTGCCACTAGACAAAAGTCAAAAGTTTGCTTTTTTGAGAGGTAAATGTTCAATTGTTATCAGAGAAAAGTTGCAACCAGATTTTCTCTCAGTCATATTATACAGCTGAAACTCATAAAATTAGAATATGGTGTAAAAGTCCATTCATGTCAGCAGTTTAACTTAAAATGTGAAACTAATCTGTGATATGAACTTATTGCATGTAAACCTTTGTTATGGTTTTGATCATTTTACATTTGCAATTCATGGTTTTTCAGAAACTGTAAGCCATGATCATCAAAATTATAACCAACAAAGGCTTGACATATCTCACTGTGCATGTAATAAGTTAATATCACATGTTACTAAATTCTACATTCTTCTGTAATTTGCACATAAATAAATTCTAAAGAAGAAGAATAATTTAAATGTATTTACAAAAAAGTTGTTTTTTCTTCTACACCACATATCTCAAGACCTCACTGTAGGCGTTGTAAGGTCATGTTACCTCTAAACTAAACAATAGATGCTAATCCACTCTTTTTTCTCGTTTTTTCTTCCCAAATAAAAATAAATAAGAGAACTGTGAAGGAACCGAATCATTAAGCAGATTCGAAAGTGGAATCAAAACCAGAACAATCTTATCAATTCCCAACCCTAGCGGTGACCCTAAATGGCCTGTAGTAGTGAGCGTGAATAAATGTTTGTCTATTTGTGCCCAGTGATGGACTGGCGATCAGTCCAGGGTGTATGCCATCTCTCGCCCTCTTCACCGATCGCGCAGTATTTCAAGTACATCAGCTAATACTGATCGGTGGCCGATCGATCAGTGCACCCCACTGATTTTGGTTCATCTACCTGATACACAGTGACAGGCAAAATAGTTACATGCTCGTCCACCAGATGTTCGAAGGTACATATTTAACCTGCTTGTCCACCTGTTTTCTCTTGTAAACTACATACCTTTGGCGCAATAAAGGTTGAAAAACACTGTCAGCATTGCAAATAAAAATCTGCTCTTGATATTTTTACTTGGTTAAATATCCATAAACAGTACATATATGTAAACTAGGGCGTAAGGACGTTGGTGTGTTCCTAAATGTTTATATACTACATTACACAGAAATGCAGAAAGGACCTGAACATAGGTCTGAGCTAGGCAACAGTGGGGCGACTTGGCTCGGTTGGTAGCGTGGCTGTGCCAGCAACTTGAGGGTTCCAGGTTTGATCCCAGCTTCCACTGCCGTTGTGTCTTTGGGCAAGATATTTTACCCACCTGCTCCCATTGACACCCACACTGGTTTAAACATAACTTAGATAATGGGTTTCACCATGTAAAGCGCATTGAGTCACTAAAGAAAAGCGCTTTATGAATATAATTCACAGGACGACAGTTGTGTCGTTTGAACATTACAGTCGAATATTGGCTATTGGATATTGTTACATTTTCTTGTCCCTGCTACGTCTACACAAGAAACTACTTTATTTACAGCAGAGGTTTCAAACTCAAAGGCTCATTTTATCTGGCCTGCACACACCTGGAAATATGTGTCAATGAAGTATTTGATATTTTTTCACTAAATGTAATTGACTGTTTCAATAAAGTACTTTCTATTCAATTCTATTCTATTCAAACAGAAAAAATATATGTACTGCTTAAAATGTCATACCTTTCAAACGTTAATAGTATCCATCATTGCAACAAATATTACAGTATATTATGATACATTCCAAACGTGTTTGTCTAAACAAAAATGAACACTTAAATATCTGCTTGACTTATGATTTTACAGCAAACTACCCATCAAATGAATACAAATGACAATACATAGTACGGTGTTCTTTACAGCATATTACTGTAAATAAAAAAAAAATACCATTTTTTATTTTGTTTTTAATTCTGTTGACTGATCTGCCATATTTTTACCGTAAAAACCCTTATTTCCATATGAGTTGGGAAATTGTGTTAGATGTAAATATAAACAGAACACAATGATTTGCAAATCATTTTCAACCAATATTCAGTTGAATATGCTACAAAGACAACATATTTGATGTTCAAACTGATAAACATTTTTTTTTTTTTACAAAATATCATTAACTTTAGAATTTGATGCCAGCAACACGTGACAAAGAAGTTGGGAATGATGGCAATAAATACTGATAAACTTGAGAAAGGATGGGGCTAGGTAAACCCCTTTGTCCACAACTGTGTGAGCAAATAGTCAAACAGTTTAGGAACAACGTTTCTCAAAGTGCAATTGCAAGAAATTTATGGATTTCAACATCTACGGTCCATAATATCATCAAACGGTTCAGGGAATCTGGAAAAATCACGCCACGTAAGCGGCGCGGCCGGGAAAACAACATTGAATGACCGTGACCTTCGATCCCTCTCACAGCACTGCATCAAAACCCAACATCTGTCTCTAAAGGATATCACCGCATGGGCTCAGGAACACTTCAGAAAACCACTGTCACTAAATACAGTTTGTCGCTACATCTGTAAGCGGAAGTTAAAGCTATGCAAAGCGAAAGCCATTTATCAACAACATCCAGAAATGCCGCCGGCTTCTCTGGGCCCGAGATCATCTAAGATGGACTGATGCAAAGTGGAAAAGTGTTCTGTGGTCTCACAAGCATCTGTGATGGTATGGGGGTGCATTAGTGCCCAAGGCATGGGTAACTTAAACATCTGTGAAGGCACCATTAATGCTGAAAGGTACATACAGGTTTTGGAACAACATATGCTGCCATCCAAGCGCCGTCTTTTTCATGGACGCCCATGCTTATTTCAGCAAGACAATGCCAGGCCACATTCAGCACGTGTTACAACAGCGTGGCTTCGTAAAAAAAGAGTGCAGGTACTTTTCTGGCCCACTCGCAGTCCAGACCTGTCTCCCAACAAAAATGTGTGGCGCATTATGAAGCGTAAAGTACGACAGCGGAGACCTTAGACTGTTAAACGACTGAAGCTTTACAAGAATGGGAAATAATTACACTTTCAAAGCTTCAACAACTAGTTTCCTCAGTTCCCAAACGTTTATTGAGTGTTGTTTGAAGAAAAGGTGATGTAACACAGTGGTGAACATGCCCTTTCCCAACTACTTTGGCACGTGTTGCAGCCATAAAATTCTAAGTTAATTATTATTTGCAAAAGAAAATTAAGTTTATGAGTTTGAACATCAAATATCTTGTCTTTGTAGTGCATTCAATTGAATATGAGTTGAAAAGGATTTGCAAATCATCGTATTCCGTTTATATTTACATCTAGCACAATTTCCCAACTCATATGGAAACGGGGTTTGTAAAATATTGTTTTTAATCATTTTGTTTTTAACAATAGAAGAACTAGGAACTCTCATTGCAGCCATTTTATGACTCGGCTATGCTGCACACGTGTGCATGTAGTTGTCCTACGCCCTGTCTCTTCCACTTATGCCAGAGAGGGGGAAATGATCCAAACTTTAGCATGATCCGGTTTGATGATCCCAGTAGCAAACGTGCAAGACTGATTAAGGGTGACAAACGTACCACCGGATCAGGACCGCAAACAGGTTGTATCCAGCCCGCAGGATGAGTTTGCCAAGTATAGGTGTTCTAAATGTGTCCACTAGATGTCGCAATTATTTCTATCTTTGTTGATTATACTACAAATGTAAAAAAAACAACAACACATGATGTTAGTGCACCAGTTGAGGAAAAGTATCAATCAATCAATGTTTATTTATATAGCCCTAAATCACTAGTGTCTCAAAGGGCTGCACAAACCACAACAAAAACCACAACGACATCCTCGGTAAGGCTAGAGTATACAAATGAGTTTTAAGGTGAGACTTAAATGTTTCTACTGAGGTAGCATCTCAAACTGTTACCAGGAGGGCATTCCAGAGTTCTGGAGCCCGAACGGAAAACGCTCTATAGCCCGCAGACTTTTTTTGGGCTCTGGGAATCACTAATAAGCCGGAGTCCTTTGAACGCAGACTTCTTGCCGGGACTTATGGTACAATACAATCGGCAAGATAGGCTGGAGCTAGACCTTTTAGTATTTTATACGTAAGTAGTTAAACCTTAAAGTCACATCTTAAGTGCACAGGAAGCCAGTGCAGGTGAGCCAGTATAGGCGTAATATGATCAAACTTTCTTGTTCTTGTCAAAAGTCTAGCAGCCGCATTTTGTACCACCTGTAATCGTTTAATGCTAGACATGGGGAGCACCGAAAATAAAACGTTACAGTAATCGAGACGAGAAGTAACAAACGCATGGATGATGATCTCCGCGTCACTAGAGGCCAAAATGGAGCGAATTTTAGCGATTTAACGGAGATGAAAGAAGGCCGTTTTAGTAACGCTTTTAATGTGTGCCTCAAAGGAGAGAGTTGGGTCGAAGATAATACCCAGATTCTTTACCGAGTCGCCTTGTTTAATTGTTTGGTTGTCAAATGTTAAAGTTGTATTATTAAATAGAGGTCGGTCAGTGTCTAGCAGGACCGATAATCAGCATTTCCGTTTTTTGGCGTTGAGTTGCAAAAAGTTGGCGGACATCCACTGTATAAATTCATTAAGACACGCCTCCAGCTGACTACAGTCCGGTGTGTTGGTCAGCTTTAGGGGCATGTAGAGTTGGGTGTCATCAGCATAAAAGTGAAAGCTAACACCGTATTTGCGTATGATGTCACCTAGCGGCAGCATGTAGATACTGAAGAGTGCAGGGCCAAGGACCGAACCCTGGGGAACTCCACACGTTACCTTAACATAGTCCGAGGTCACATTGTTATGGGAGACGCACTGTATCCTGTCAGTAAGATAGGAGTTAAACCAAGACAGAGCTAAGTATAACATGCCAATTCCTGTTTTGATTAAATCTAATAAAATATTATTATCAACGGTAAGATCGAGGAGCAGCAACATTGATGACGCATCAGAATCCGTTGTTAGCAATAGATCATTAGTCATTTTTGCGAGGGCTGTCTCCGTAGAGGGATTTGTCCTGAAACCGGATTGAAAGGTTTCACATAATTGTTAGACGCGAAGTGTTCATTTAGCTGCTCTGCGACAATTTTTTCGAGGTTTGTAGAAATAAAGGGAAGGTGAGACACTGGTCGGTAGTTTACCATGAGGTCAGGATCGAGGTTAGGTCTTTTAAGCAGAGGATGAATAACCGCTCTTTTGAATGCTAGGGGAACAGTGCCAGAGGAAAGTGATAAGTTTATAATATTTTGCACTGATGGACCAAATAATACAAAGAGCTCCTTGATAAGTTTCCCAGGAAGTGGGTCAAGTAAACATGTTGTTTGTTTTATTCCATTTACACGTTGTAACAATTCTTCTAATGTTATTTCATCAAAACGAGAGAAACTATTTTGAAGGGCAGTATCCGCCGTATATACAGACGTATCCGTGTTAAAAGAACCCAGTTGTAGTGGGACGCATTGTCTTTAATCTCCTTTCTAATGAGTTCAATTTTCTTATTAAAGAATTTCATAAAGTCATCTGCCGAGAGGGTGGAGCTACTGGAAGGAGTCCCTTGTTGGGTTAGCGATGCTACCGTTCAAAACAAAAATTTGGGATCGTTTTAATTAAGGTGGATGAGATTTGAGTAATATTTAGCTTTAGCTATGGTAAGCATGTGTTTATAAGTTATTAAACTATCACTCCATGCTTGATTGTAAACTTCAAGTTTAGTCGCGCACCATTTGCGTTCCAGCTCTCTACATGATCATTTCTGAGCTGTAGTTTCTTCTGTAAACCATGGGGTACGCCTTTTTGGAGCCTTTTTTAACTTCAGCAGTGCTATACTAACAATGGTTTCGTGCAGGGCGTCGTTAAAGTTGTTATTTAGGTTATCAATAGAGCCCACATACTTTGGGAATGGTGCCATTACTGAGGGCAGTAGGCCAGCAAGAGTCGTTGCGGCTGCAGTTATTATTATTATTAGCTTACTGAACATGAGTCTGAACCTCAAATTTTATAAGGTAATGATCGGACATTACTTTAGTATACGGGAGTATCATAACTTTGGAAACGGTAATACCCCTGACAAGCACTAGGTCTATCGTATTACCATTGCGATGCATGGGTTCATTTATTATTTGTGTAAGACCACAGCTATCAATTATAGTCTGGAGCGCCACGCATGGTGGGTCCGATGGGGTATTCATATGGATATTAAAGTCCCCCATTATAATTATATTATCGGCGTGTGTCACTAGATCTGCAATGAACTCTGAGAATTCATTGATAAAGTCCAAATAGGGCCCTGGGGGGCGGTAGATAACATCCAGGTGAAGAGGCAGTGGTGTGACAGACCTCATAGTAAGCACCTCAAATTATTTATATTTATTATTTCAGTTAGGACTAAGGTTAAAGTTTTCGTTGTATATTAATGCGACCCCCCACCACACCCATTTTAAGGGGACGGGGAATATGCGCATTCGTATAGTTAGGAGGAGATGCCTTATTTAGCGCAAAAAAATTGTCTGGTTTAAGCCAGGTTTCGCTGAGACCAATGACGTTAAGATTATTGTCGCTAATGCCCTCATTAACTAATAACGTTTTGGGAGACAATGATCTAATGTTTAAAAAGCCTATATTATAGGTAGTGGGCTGTTTTAAGGAGTTTTTGATCAAATTATCCGTAGTAGCAATATTAATAATGTTGCGTTTATTATGCGTAGTGCACTTAAAATAATTACGACCATATCTAGGAATTGATATGACGGGAATTTTCCGATTGTTTGCTTGGTGCTGCGATAAACTGAACGCATTATAATTTGCCACCTCAGTAGAACGCATGTCCAACTCTGACACAGTCATGGCAGAAAAAACTTGTTCTAACTTAACTGACTCCTCACCCAGACTAGCAGGCTCGCGTCTTCCATTTAAATCCAGCTTCAGGATGGAAGGAAGCTGTGTTCTATGGGGATTAGCCTTTTGCTTTGTTGTTAGCCCCGGTCGGCATCCGCGCTTTTGCTTTCAATCACACTGCTTGCGTGTCTTCCGTAGACAATCCCCGCTGGTACTATACTACGCTGCGTCAAAAGCCGCTGGATGTAGCCGGCAAAGTATTCTCATGCTAGCGAGGTGGTCCAACGTACACACATCTTTCAGTCCAAAACGGCCTGATCAATTCACATCCAGAATTATCTGGCGGTCATAAGTGATGACGGAGTGTCCACGCTGTAAGCCAGCCATGAAATTTGCAGAATTGTCCAGTACTTTTTGCCAAATGTTCTCTTTCTACCATGAGCGTCTGTAGCCTGCAGCCGGTCAAGGTGCCGCCATCTTGCTTAACAAACTACATTGTGGAGAGGGGCGTGGTCCACGCGTTCCCTGCGGGCGGGGTGTGTGCAGGGGCCGGCCATGAAGCAGCTGACAGGTGAGTGGATATCTCAGCTGGAACAAGTTATCCAATCACTTGTTCTTTTATTAGCAGCGTCGGAGACCATGAGGGGAGGAGGGAACACGGATGCGACGCCGCCTGAGTGAGAGGGGCTGAAAAGCCAAGGCGACTTTGTGTGTAGATAATTAAAACAATTGTAAACGCTGGGCTGAAAAGACAGAGACTTTGTGTAGAAAGAATTAAAACTATTGTAAACGCTGCCTCCGAATGTGGTGTCATTTCCTGTGGTCCCAGAAAAACCCAAGTAAAGAGTCATCTTCACATACATAAATAACATCCTGTCATGTTTTGTGGTCACGTTCTGTTCGGTTTTGGACTCATTGTGCACTCGTGTTTGTTTTGTCACCATGACAACCGTTAGTTCACCTGATTCATTTGGACTCACGCACCTGATTTTTTTAGGACTCACGCACCTGTGTTAATCACGTCACTATTATTTAAGCTCGTAGTTGCCAGGCAGTCGGCCTGGCGTCATTGTTGTTGTTCCATGCTTTGTTCATTCTCTTCATGCCATCGTTCATGTTTCATGCCCTGCACGAAAATTTTTTTTATTCAAGTCACAGTTAGCGAGTTTTTCATGTCCTGAGTTTTTTGCCTTTGTGGTAGTTTTTTTTTTTTTTAGCCAAGTTTGTTCTCCACCTTGTGCGCGCCTTTAGTTTGCACTTTTTTTATAGATAAATTAAAATATGTATTTACATTCACGCCATGTCCCATCACCTTCCTTTGCATTCCGGGAAAACAAACCCTACCACAGTCCACGTTCTGACATCCTGTAATTTGATTTCTGATTTTTTTTTTTTTGTATCTTAATAGATTCACACCAATGAGTTGACTGATGGACATTATCACATAATTTATTTTGAAAGTATAAATAAAGACAAAGATAGAATACTATTAAAAGCAACATGTAAGTGTAAAAAAAAATAAAATAAAAAATTATGATTTGTACATTTTCAGAATGTCCTTGCTCTATTTTTAAACAAAGACAACATTCTGAAGTTGTCTTTATTTTTAAGTTATCGTGCCATGATTTGACCAGTCCGGCCCACTTGGGAGTAGATTGTTCTCCATGTGTCCCCCGATCTAAAATTAGTTTGACACCCCTGCATTAAGATGCAATTACCTGCTTCCAAATCAAGCTTTTTGGGGATGTTGATAAGCAAAAAACACCCCTGTTGCCGCTGCTTCCCCCCCAAATGCTGATTGGTGGTCACCTACAGGGGATGACAAAAGTATGCCGTGCCAGCCTGTCTGTGTCCCACCTTTTATTTGCACAATTCTGTCAATCTTTGTGGAAGCCGAGCTTCAAGCTACCGTTCTGACGATAAAGTGAGGCGATAGTTCAGTGTCACCGCGTTAGCTGGCGGTACCTTCTTCTCCGCCAGTCAGATGATGTTTCACGCTGCTGACCATGGCTTTGTGATGGTGATTCGTGCTTTGAACCCTCAGGATTTCTGCACGCTGTGATGTTGCTAAGCAGCTGTAGAAACAGTGGGTTCTTGGGTCAGAGGACGCACACAAATCTAAAAGCCTCTTCTGTCCCCTGCTGGTGGACTTGTGAACTGCAGCATCAGTAGACATATGTGCCTACGAAAGGATTACATAATTATTTGCTAAAAACTTATTTACTAGAGGA
The DNA here is from genome assembly GCF_033978795.1 of Nerophis ophidion. Classification (NCBI taxonomy): domain Eukaryota; kingdom Metazoa; phylum Chordata; class Actinopteri; order Syngnathiformes; family Syngnathidae; genus Nerophis; species Nerophis ophidion. The sequence continues at coordinate 32,624,045 of NC_084614.1, read as the reverse complement.
ACTTATGAACTAAAAATGTAACAATGTGTAATGGGCCAAGCAGGGCCAGGCAAAGTGCTGATTCACACCTCCTCACAGTCTGCTGACTGGGAAACGCTGCATGTGGTGGGTGGATGAATGAGTCTGTGTGGAGGAATTACTTTGGAAGCAGCTCTCTAGTTTGAGTGGGCGACAGTCAGGTTGCTGGGCTATAAACTCTTCTGGTGCACTGCACACCATGACCCAGCTCAAGCTCCAGGGCCAATTTGACATCAGCTCTACACTCAACTTGACAGTCGTAATTCAGGAGTCGTCAACGTGGTCAAATAGGGCACGCTGAGAGGTACATGAGGAGATCATTTCTGTATGTTTCTCGTATTCTGGCATTCATTTTTTTAGCCACGCATTGCAGTGTAATAGTTCAGTGTTCATTTTAGAATTGATTTTAAAACATTGCTGTTTGTTTTTAAATCTTTACATGGACTGGCCCCTCAATATATCGCGGACCTCATCCAAATTTACATTCCTGCGCGCGCTCTGAGGTCCGAGAGCCAGTTCCAGCTCGTGGTGCCCAAGATCAGACTTAAGACCAAGGGAGACAGGGCCTTCTCTGTGGTCGGCCCTAAGCTCTGGAACACTCTGCCCCTCCATGTTCAAACTGCTTCCACAGTGGAGTGTTTTAAGTCTTGTCTTAAGACCCACTTTTATTCTTTGGCTTTTAACACAACGTGAGTTGTGTGGTCCTCTGTCCTCTGTTGTCCTCTGTGTTTTTTATACACTTTGATTTCTATTTTACTGTTTATTGATTTTACCCTTTAAAATAGTTTTTAATCATATTTGTTTTCATATTGTTTTTTTTTATATTGGTTTTATATTTATTTATTTTTTGTTTTTATTCAGTCATTGGTGGAGCATATTATTGTTTTTTTTAATATTGTTTTTAACATGGCTGTGCAGCACTTTGGAAACGTTATTGTTGTTTAAATGTGCTATATAAATAAAGTGGATTGGATTGGATTGGATTGGATAATAGATAGAACTTAGTGTTGTCCCAAAACCAATATTTTTGTACCGTTACGGTACTAAAATTATTTCAAAACTTTTCGGTACTTTTCGATACTTTTCTACATAAAGAGGACAACACAAAATTGCAATATTGGCTTTATTTAAAAAAAAACATCCGAGGGTACATTAAACATATGTTCCTTATTGGAAAATTGTCCTTAAATGAAATAGTAAACATAATTGACAAATTTGCTTATAGCGTTAAGTAAACAAACAAAGGCTCCTAATTAGTCTGCTGACATATGCAGTAACATAGTGTGTCATTTTCCATTTTATTATTTCGTCAACATTATTAAGGACAAGTGGTCGAAAATTAATTATTAATATACTTGTTCATTTACTGCTTACATTCTATTTTAACATGTTCTATCTACACTTCTGTTCAAATGTAATAATCACTTATTATTATGTTGTTTGGATACTTTACATTAGTTTTGGATGATACCACAAATTTAGGTGTCAATCCGATACCAAGTAGTGACAGGATCATACATTGGTCATATTCAAAGTCCTCATGTGTCCAGGCACATATTTCCTGAGTTTATAAACATTAGATCCATTTAAAAGAAAATTAAAGAAGATGTCGTGATGCCAAAAAAAAAAGTCGACGTGATCATGGTAGAATCGCTCCTTTACTTTTTATCATTACGGGCAAATCACTCTGTAGAGTGATTTGCCCTGAAACCGGATTGAAAGGTTTCACATAGATTGTTAGACGCTAAGTGTTCATTTAGCTGCTTCGCAAAAAATTTTTTGAGGATTTTTGAAATAAAGGGACCATGAGGTCAGGATCGAGGTTAGGTTTTTTAAGGAGAGGATGATTAACCGCTTTTTTGAATGCTAGGGGAACAGTTTTGCGATCAAACACTACTAATATTCTAGAGAATAAATTCAATTGCATGACAGAAAGTTTTAAACAAATCAAATGTTCAAAGTTTTTATAATGTGATACCTGTAAATCCAAGCGATCCAATTGTATTCCACAAGATGATAAAAGTGATATTTTCAAGAGCCATTTTCTTCGACGCACTTTTGTTTTTTTTCTATCTTTATTACCTTTAAGAACCACTTCGTTCCGGACTCTATGAAAGCGCTTTCCTTTCTATTTGAACGACTGGAACACCCAAGAACAGAACAGTAATGGAGCATGTTCAGCTCCAACTCTACACTTATCGTGTGAATCAAGCCGCAAAGAAGAAAAACGGATGTGACGTCACATTCAACCCTCCGATTGAAAACAAAAATTAAAAAAATAATCAAAACGCTTTTACATTTCTTTATGACTCTTAACTCAATTTCATAACAGCAAATCAATTCTCATCCTTCATTTAGAAGAGCCATTCAAAAGTCTCTGTTCATGCACGAACATACATCTATAATTCAAAGTGTGTTGCTTAAAATGTTACTACCTGTTTAAAATTGCTTTTCATAAGCCCTTCTGGCAACGTGAAGTTGTGTGTGTCTGTAGCTTTAATACTAGTGATCTGTGTTTGTCCACACCTGTCAATGACCCAGTGTGCGACTGGCAGGAGCATCATAGTGAGTCCTCTATTCATTATACCAGTGTTTTTCAACCTTTATTGAGCTATGGCACATTTTTTTCATTGAAAAAAAATCCAGGGGACCAGCAGAACATTTTGAAAACGTGCTATCACATTTGCACGTGTTTGAGTACACACAAACCTTTAGTAAATCAGGCCCTCAGTATTTTTACAGGAGTTCAATTCAGACATAATAGTTCCTTGAAAGACAAAATTTTACAATATAGTTTAAAGAGTGGAAAGTATTGAAAGAACAATTTAAATGTTGCCAGTCATGCAAATAAAATACAAATAGTTTACCTTCCATTTGTTTTTGACCAAGGGATGAAAGTTGCTCTATCATAAAGTTGAACACTGACGATATACAGTAAAGCAAGACAACTGTCTATTTGTATTCTGTCAAGCAGGAAAGATTTTTATTTGAGAAAACTCTTAAATATATTTCAAAATCAAATACATTTATATAATTTTAGTATTTTAATATTACTTTGCACCAAAAAAAAAATATTTTATTATTATATATCATTTTACTCCAAATAATGCATTTGATTAAATTCTGCTTTGAACCAAATAGACGTCGATTTAGACAAACTTTATTTATACACAAGAGAAATTGTTCCTCACAGTAGCTCAGTTACAAAGGATGGACAGGGTAAGGATGGAAAGGATAATGCACGTATAAAGTGGACTAAAATGTACCATTGTAGCAATATAAAATATATGTAATAATTACATATTACATATACAGTATATGACATATACAGATATATTATATTATTATAGTTATCTTATATAATATGTACAATATATAACAAATCATTTCGGATATAACAAATCCCAATTACCATGTATAATATTACAGTATGTGTAACAGCTGCAGCAAAAAAATAAAAATAAAAGAAAAGGGCAACATAAGATAAAGAGCAGATCCAGCAGAAAATATACTATTACAAAAAAAGAGAGGTAGCTAACATAGAAGTGTTAAGATAATAGACAGATATCATCTATTGCTGTATGGCGAGTGATCATACAGCTGGATGGAGTGCGGAATGAAGGAGTTCTTGAATTGAACAATGTGGGAACGAAGCTGAAGGAGCCTGTTGGATTATGAGCTCCGCTGTCCCTCAATTGTCTGGTGGAGTAGGTGGGCAGGATTGTCCATGATGGCCAGCAGTTTGTCCAGTGTCCTCCTGTCCCTCACCGACACAAATGCCTCCAAACTGCGTGCCAAAAGTTTGGCCGGCTTCCCGGATCAGTTTGTCAATCCGGTTTAAGTCCCTTTTGCTGGTGATGCTCCCCCAACAGACCACTGCAAAGTACAGGGCACTAGCCACAACAAACTGAAGAAAGATCTTCAACAGCTTGCTGCACACATTAAAGGACCTAATCTTTCTCAGGAAAAAAAGAGTCTGCTCATTAACTTCTTGTATACAGCTTTGCTTTTTTCCTTCCAGTCCAGTCTGTAGTTCAAGTGGACTCCCAGGTACTTGTACTGCCGCACTACTGTCAGCTCTCGGCTCTGGATTTTGATGGGCTCTACAGGGTCATTCTCTTCTTGAAGTTGATGACCAGCTCCTTGGACTTGTCCACATTAAGAAGCAGATGGTCCGCCTGAGACCACTCCACAAAGTCAGTGATCAGTACTCCAAATTCTGTTCTTCTCTGATATACCCATCCACAGCAGAGTCATCAGTGTATTTCTGCAGGTGGCAGGACCTGGAACTATATTGGAAGTCGGAGGTGTACAGGGTGAATAGGAGAGGAGACAGGACAGTCCCATGTGGAGCACCTACACCACTGACCACAGTATCCGACAAGGATCTCCCCAGTTGCAAAAACTAAGGCCTGTCAGACAAGTAATCAGTGATCCAGGAGACAATGGAGGAACTGACACCCATCCTGAGCAACTTGTCACTCATCAGAATTGGCTGAATGGTGTTAAAGCGGGGGTCTGCAGCCTACGGCTCTTTAGCGCCACCCTAAAAGCTCCCTGGAGCTTTTTCAATAATGTATGAAAATATAAAAACATGGGGAAAAATATATATTTTTGTTTTAATAGGGTTTCTGTAGGAGGAATACATGACACAAACCTCCCTAATTGTTAGGAATCTCATTGTTTATATTAAACATGCTTCACTGATTAGAGTAATTGGCAAGCACCATTTTGTCCTATTAATTTTGGCGGTGATTGAACTCACCTTAGTTTGTGTACATGTAAAACTTTCTTCAATGTTGCCAGAGGGACATGTTTTATGCCTCTCATTTTGTCCACCAATCTTTTTATGCTGTGTGAATTCACAAAGGTGAGTTTTGTTTATATTACTGACTTGTGTGGAGTGCTAATCAGGCATACCTGGTCAGAGCATGACTGCAAGCTAATCAATGCTATTTAGGCTAGCTGTATTGCATCATTATGCTTTCTTTGTAGGTATACTTGAGTTACTTTAATTTCCTTTACTTTGTCCTCTGTGACAAACTAAATGACACTTAGGTCATTTAATGTGTGCAGCAAGCTATTGAAGATCTTTTTTCAATCTGTTGTGGCCAGTGCCTTGTACTTTGCAGCGGTTTGTTGGGGGAGCCGCACCAGCAAAAGGGGATTAAACCGGATTGACAAATGTACAATGACATTCCTTGGCTTCATTATGACACATTACAGAAGGAAGTTTTGTGTTTTTATTGCGAGGCAATTAATTACCCAGGACAAACTCACACCACTTTTTGTGAAATCAGAGCCAACTTTTATTTCTTTTGTATTTAGAAGTTGGAAAAAAATATATTAAAAAACGTAAAGCACACAACAATCGGCATGCTGTCTCTGTGACTGTAAAAGAGAGTCAGCCTAAAAATACACAGTTGTCCAGTGCTTTGGCAAATCAACTGGCAGAAAACAGCCACTGTTTGGAAAATTGTACGTGTGAACCCGTTCCTACGCCCCTGTTTAAGAACATGTCTGTACAGACTCTCAGTCGTCCAGGTCATGGTCATCCATAAAATGTTGAATTCAAACTTTGTAGATTGTATAACACTATTTTCACACAAAAAAAAACATAAAAAAATAATGCTATACATTCCTTCCAACAAGTTACCTCCTTTTTCTGGGAGTGGAAACTTTATCAACCAGTTACATCAAAGAGGTACTTTGGCAAAACTCAACATGTCTGAGTATTTATGGGTTTTATGGAGCCTTGAAACAAAAAGTAGACAGCCTTTTTAAATGAGGCTGGAGGGTTGAGTTGTGACATGTGCTGGTTAATTAAACCAATAACACAACATTTTAGCTTATGTTTCTCATCAAAGACATATTTTTGCTTGGACCGCCACTGCCAGGTCCGAAAAATAAAAATGCTAAATAAAAATATAATGCCGGAAATGGAGAGTCATGTATTCTGCTTATAAAGCGCTCTACAAAACATTAAAAAACAGCTTACAACGCTCCATTAAAGGCTTACTGAAATGAGATTTTCTTATTTAAACGGGGATAGCAGGTGCATTCTATGTGTCATACTTGATCATTTTGCGATATTGCCATATTTTTGCTGAAAGGATTTAGTAGAGAACATCCACAATAAAGTTTGCAACTTTCGGTGCTAAGAGAAAAGCCCTGCCTCCGCCAAGTCGCAGACGATGACGTCACATGTTGATGGCTCCTCACATATTCACATTGTTTTTAATGGGAGCCTCCAACAAAAAGTGCTATTCGGACCGAGAAAACGGCAATTTCCCCATTAATTTGAGCGAGGATGAAAGATTTGTGATTTGTGTTTAAGGATATTGATAGCAACGGGCTAGAAAAAAAAAAAAAAAGTTGAAAAAAACAAAAAAGTGATTGCATTGGGACAGATTCCGATGTTTTTAGACACATTTACTAGGATAATTCTGGGAAATCCCTTATCTTTCTATTGTGTTGCTAGTGTTTTAGTGAGTTTAACAGTACCTGATAGTCGGAGGGGTGTGTCCACGGGTGTCTTGACGCCAATGTCTCAGGGGAGTCGACGGCAGCCCTGGACGGCACAAGCTCAGCTTTTCTCAGGTAAGAAGCGAATTTTCAACCACAATTTTCTCACCGAAACCTGCTGGTTGACATTCCGTCGTGATTCATGTTCGCTTGACCACGCTCTGACCCATAGTAAAGTTTCACCTCCAGGAATTTTAATCAAGGAATCACCGTGTGTTTGTGTGGCTAAAGGCTAAAGCTTCCCAACTCCATCTTTCTACTTTGACTTCTCCAATATTAATTGAACAAATTGCAAAAGATTCAGCAACACAGATCTCCAAAATACTGTGTAATTATGCGGTTAAAGCAGACGACTTTTAGCTGTGTGTGTGCGCAGCGCTAATACTTCCTAAAAACCCGTGACGTCATCATTACACAACGTTTTCAAGACGAAACTCCCGTGAAATTTGAAATTGCAATTTAGTAAACTAAAAAGGCCGTATCGGCATGTGTTGCAATGTTAATATTTCATCATTGATGTATAAACTATCAGATTGCGTGGTGGGTAGTAGTGGGTTTCAGTAGGCCTTTAACATGCATGTTACCAAGCTACGGCGACATTGTTCTTGTAAAAGATAACACAAAGTAGTAACAGAGTCGGGGTAGAAACAAAACACTTCGCTTGCAGAGACACACTGCTCCTCCGTTTTGGATCGACATTTTTAGAACCACATTTAAAAACCACAGAAAAGAGACATTCTTGTCTCACATTACGATTTTGCATAATCCTAAATAGTCCTGGTTTCAATCCCGGTCTCGGGATCTTTCTGTGTGGAGTTTGCATGTCCTCCCCGTGAATGCGTGGGTTCTCTCCGGGTACTCCGGCTTCCTCCCACTTCCAAAGACATGCACCTGGGGATAGGTTGATTGGCAACACTAAATTGGCCCTAGTGTGTGAATGTGAGTGTGAATGTTGTCCGTCTATCTGTGTTGGCCCTGTGATGAGGTGGTGACTTGTCCAGGGTGTACTCCGCGGGGACGGCATGGCGAAGTTGGTAGAGTGGCTGTGCCAGCAATCTGAGGGTTACTAGTTCAATCCCCAACTTCTACCATCCTAGTCACGTCCATTGTGTCCTTGGGCAAGACACTTCACCCTTGCTCCTGATGCGACCTGGTGAGCGCCTCGCACTGTAGCTCCCACCATCAGTGTGTGAATGTGTGTGTGAATGGGCGAATTTGGAAATACTGTCAAAGCGCTTTGGGCTCCTTGAAAAAGGGGTAGAAAAGCGCTATACAAGTTCAACCTATTTACCATTTACCCGCCTTCTGCCCGATTATAGCTGAGATAGACACCAGCACCCCCCACAATCCCAAAGGGAATAAGCGGTAAAAAATAGATGGATGTAATTCCTACACCGTTCACCTGATTTGGATGTAAATACCCTCAAATTAAAGCTCAAAGTCTGGACTTAAAACACATCTTGATTGTTTCATTTCAAATCTACGGTGCTGTTGTGGAGAGCTGGAATACTGAAAATGATGTCAATGTCCAAATACTTATGGACCTAACTGTACTTATGGAAATGTATACCTTTAAAAAAAAAAAAAAAACATTCACTGCCTCGCACAAGCGTTTGTCAGTGGTTGTCACTGATTGCTCACCAGTCGTACCGTTGATTCAATTAAACGACTGATTACTGTTGCAGGGTACATTTTCGCTCTCCCACACGCACACACACACACACACACACACACACACACACACAAACACACACGCACACACACACGGCTTCACTAAGTATGTTTCTCGCATGGAGCAAGTATGCTGTCCAACTGGCTCAGCGATCATATTTCGTAGATGACAAGCTTTTGTCCTCCTCTCTCTCCACTTGTCACATTAGCCACGGTCTCACACCCTCGCCCCTGAGCAACACTTGCCCACACTGTAAATCACCCATGTCACCTCCTGCTAATTATATGTGTCATTGTCTGACTCACTCCTTCAGCATGCTAATTTACCAGGTTTGACTGAAAATGACAGAGATGAAGCTGCCATTTTTAAGTTTGCAGGGAGGAGGGATGGAATTGATGAAATTCTTCTGGTTCAATTCTACTTTCACTTCTGCTTAACCATCCGGTTCTTTGTTGGTAAAAAGATAACACAATTTGGACGGCGTGGCTTGGTCGATAGAGCGGCCGTGCTAGCAACCTGAGAGTTCTTGGGTCAATCCCCGGCTTCTGCCATCCTAGTCCCGTCCATCCTTGAGCAAGACACTTCACCCTTGCTCCTGATGAGTCATGGTTAGGGCCTTGCATGGCAGCTCCTACCACTAATGTGTGAATGGGTGAATGTGGAAATAATGTCTTAGCGCTTTGAGTACCTTGAAGGTAGAAAAGGCTTATGCAAGTATATCCCATTTACCATTTGTCGTCAACTGACCAAAAACAGTTTTTATTCTCTCAGAAATATTTCCAAAGTGAGAAATTTGTTGTCAAAATTGGATCTCGAAATTATAATTTCATCTCGCATTGACTATTGCATTACTCTATTCACTCTCTTCAACAAGTCAACACCAAAGAGACTTCAGACTGTGCAAAATGCGGCTGCCAGACTTTTGACCGGTGCACCCAGAACAGCCCATATCAATCCTGTTCTGTCCAGTCTTCATTAGCTTCCAGTTGAACTCCGCATTGAGTTTAAGATTTTAGTTATGACATTTTGTGCATTGCATGGTGGGGCCCCTCAGTACATCACTGACTTACTATGCCCCTACTCTTCAGGGCGCAGCCTCCGGTTTTCAGGCCAGGGTCTTCTAAAGATCCCAAAAACGTGTTTTAAAACCGGTGGAGACCTGGCATTCCAGGCTATAGCTCCCAGACTCTGGAACAATTTGCACCAGTTCCTTTATGATCTTGAGTTTGTAGAAACTTTTAAGAAACATTTGAAAGCTGCGCTTTTTAGTTAAGCTTTTAGTTGATGCACCTTTAAACTATCATTTTATTAACTTTTTTTGTGATTTTGCACTGTTGTTTTAAATTGAATTCTTGTTGTACTTCACCCATGTTTTGTACAACGCTTTGTGATCTTATCTGTGAAAAGTGCTTTATAAATAAAATGTACTTACTTACTTACTTACAAAAAGGTGAGTAAGCATCAATTTTGTTTAGTTTAGATCCAACATGACCTTACAAAGCCAACAGTGAGGTCTTACAAAAGCACATAGCAAAGTACAAAAAAAAAAACTTTTTTGAAAAGAAATATTCTTCTGTAGAATTTACCAAAATAAAATATATGTACATTACACAAGAATGTTACATTTAGTAATATTTTCAAAACTTTTTGAAAATGTTTATAATCTCTCAAGAACATACACTTTAGCGAAACTCAAGAAAATAGAATATCGTGCAAAACTTTGTTCAGATTTACAAGGTGGGGCAGAGCTCGGGCTTTGGGCAGTTGAGGAGCTATGGCAGCAAGATTTGGTTTTGAAAAAAATAAATTGACATTGTAGAAAAAGTTGTATCAGCACCAAATAAATACAAACATTTAAAAAATACATTTTAAGATGATGTTTTCGATGCAAATATTCATATTTTTGTACACTTTTGTTTTTGTGTGTTTCAAAGGTTTTATCGCCTCTTTTTTTTTTGTTTCGCTCCTTTTTTAAGGTGTGAAAATGATTGCAGCATTTTTGCGCAAGGGGCGGTTGCCTGTGGGCGGGGCTTACAACAAGTTTACCCGTAAGTGGTTTTACTGGACTTGGGCTTTCAAGTAAAACACCGTAAAAGAAGAAAAATGGACCAAGGGTGTCATGTCTGTGTGATTATGTTTTGTTTTTTGGACACTCAGTTCCTGTTTTTGCACTTCCTGGTTTGTTTTGTTACCATGACTACCCATTAGTTTTCACCTGCCTCACGTTTTGCACTCGCACACCTGTTTTTCTTATCATGTCACTGCTATTTAAGCCTGCCTGTTTCTGTTGTTCGTCCTGGCAACATTACCCCGATCACCTGCTACGCACTTTTTAATCCATGCCAATGATCCATGTCCCGTTCGCAGTTCCATGCCAAGTAAATTTTGTTTATTGTTCATAGTTTATGCCCATGTGCAAGTTTTGTTTCCTTTGTCAGTTTTGTACTTCCGCCCTGGTGCGCGCTTTTTGTTTGTTCCTGTTTTTTAGTAGTTATAGTGTTCAAATAGAAGACGTACTTACATTCACGTCTTGCCCGTGCCAACTTTCCTTTGCCTTCTGGAAAAACAAACCCCAAAGTCCACTGCAATCGCTTTGCACCTCGGGAAAATAATCTATGTCCAAGTCATTGTCCTGACAGAGGGCATCTAAGTTTAAAAAAAAGCTTCAAAACAAGAAATTATGAATCAAAAGTTCTTGTTTGCATTTATATTGAATAGCATTTATATTGAGTAAGCCTGTATGTGTTGCTGTCGGCAGATTTATCTCCTGCTCTGAGAGAAATCTTGTTTTTGTAAACATGATACAGTGACCTACTTTATTACTCTTTGACTATTTTGTCAAGCAATCTGGTCAACTTCATTACTTTCACAAGTGTTTTTAGATATGCACTTGATTCCAGCACTAAGAAGTTTTTATGATATATTTCTGTTAGTTATTAAATGTTTAATTTATCACTTTGCATACATTCTTTTTACAAAACAAATAATATAATTGTAAAGCATTTACTCATATTAATCAGTTATGATACAGTTTATGGAGGATTTATGATATGAATGCTTCACACTTTTGAAGGAAGTCCAGATGTCCCACAATGGCAGAGATCGTCTTCGTCTTTCTTGTTGAATTACATACAGTAATATCGGAAAGTACTACTCAGATATTATTTGTGAAGTGAATTGTGAAGTGAATTATATTTATATAGCACTTTTCTCTAGTGACTCAAAGCGCTTTACATAGTGAAACCCAATATCTAAGTTACATTTTTTTTTTTTTTTTTTTAAACCAGTGTGGGTGGCACTGGGAGCAGGTGGGTAAAGTGTCTTGCCCAAGGACACAACGGCAGTGACTAGGATGGCGGAAGCGGGAATCGAACCTGCAACCCTCAAGTTGCTGGCACGGCCGCTCTACTAACCGAGCTATACCGTAAATTAGTTTTTAAAGTAATTGTTAATAGAAATGTCTCCTCTAAAACTCAGCCTATAGTAGTTGATATTTTAGAAATATTTTGTAGCATGTACTTTCTAATGTACATGTAAATATTATGTGGAATATGATTTAGGTAATCTGAATGCATTCCCCTATTTTGTATCATTTGCAAATAAGGCAGGAAATTGATCACAATAGCAGTAGTTTCAGCACATGGTTTATTAATTTATACAAGTCCAAATAATAATTGACAATACAATACGACATGAGTCCACCTATTTAAGAGTAAACACAGAAAGAAAAAGATAGATCAGATGTAAAGTTTTACTTCCAAAGGCTGAAAAAAGTTGCATGCGAGAAGTTTTCTCCACAGCCTGGATATGATGCTCCCTCTCGGGGGAACAAGAGGAAGAACCGCCGGAGGTCACTCAACTTTAAGATAGTCAAAATCTTTTATTTTAACACAAATTGGTTCCTCATGTCACACCAGGGTATACACGTCTGGTGTTAAATGTTTTAAAATAATAAATACAGCTCCACTTCTAGTCAGTGGCCTTGTGATTAGAGTGTCCGCCCTGAGATCAGTAGGTCGTGAGTTCAAACCCTGGCCGAGTCATACCAAAGACTATAAAAATGGGACCCATTACCTCCCTGCTTGGCACTCAGCATCAAGGGTTGGAATTGGGGGTTAAATCACCAAAAATGATACCCGGGCGTGGCCACCGCTGCTGCTCACTGCTCCCTCACCTCCCAGGGGATGGCTCAAATGCAGAGGACAAATATCAACACACCTAGTGTGTATGTGTGAGACAATCATTGGTACTTTAACATTTTTGATTTAACTTTACATTTTTTTAGTCCAATATTTCTCTCTGCATGGAAATGTAACAAAGTATTTATTGTTCCATACAATTGGGAGTAGATATGGCCCCCGATCTAAAATGAGTTTGACACCCCAGAGCTACAGGTTTAGGTGAACTGGAAGGTGTACTGCCCACCTGGCAGCCAGTCAGAATCTGTCTCTCATCAATCATATCTAAATGAAAAGGTATTGATTTAAATTTAACAGGTAACAGCAGTGACAATTTCCGTATTTTCTGGACTATAAGCCGTTACTTTTTTCCAACACTTTGAACCATGTGGCCTATAAAACGGTGAGACTAATTTAAAAATGGGTATTCGCTAGGGATGATGTTTGTTAAGAAATGATCTATTTCGAGGCAATTATCGAATCCTCTTATCAAACCGAATCTTTATAGAAAAAAACACAAACTACTTGGTTTAACAAAAACTCACTTTTCGCAGCCTTCACTTGTATTTTTTAAGGAAAAAAATTATAATAAAATAAATAAATATTGACTGTCTGTGTCCCTCTAATTGGACCACCTTAAAACAATATATACAGGGAAAATCCTGCATTCATTTGTCTTATTTATTAGACAGACTTGCAAACTCTGGAGTGGTGTAGGCTACAAGATACCATTAACGTTATCAGACACATACAAAAAGGCTAACGTTAACGTTATCATTAGCCGCTGACTATGCTTAGGTAACGTTAGTCCAGCTATCATTACTGCAGTCCTGGTTGACATAAGAGGTAACGTTATGTTAGCCTAAAGGCTACAAGTAAGCAGATATGGAAATCAAACGGCAACAGTTAACGTTAATTACTCACCATCACTATCACTGGGACTGCAAGTTGAAGCAGAGGAAGAGGGGTGTTCTTTGTCATCTCTGTCGCTGTTTCTCCACATGTCCAAGACACGACACGTTTCTCTAACCTTCAGGTTATGTACGGCCTGAACATGTTTCAACATGCTTGTTGTACTGCTCCCCTTACAGGAAAGCGACGACTGGCAATAATTGCAGATAGCCGTTTCCTCGTCGTATTTCTTAGTAAAGTGAAACCATGACTTGGAATGTTTTTTCCGGTCCTTTGTTGTTGCTGTTTCTGTACATGCCGCTGAATGACTGAGTTACATCACTTCCTGTGACATAACACAGGACATTTCCTGTGACACGGGATTCATTCCCAGGAATTCGAATAAAGAATCAAATCTTTTTATTTTCTGTAGTGGCTTCAATAACGGGAACCAATTCTCAAAAAGGGATTCGAATCCATGGAATCGGTCCTTTTTTACCGAAAAATCTGGAGAACCGGTTTTCGGATATCGTCCATAGTCTTCGCTAACGGTCGCAATGTTTTTTATTCAGAAAAAACGTTTTCATATTACAGTTTGTACACCGGCAGACAGTGAAAAGGTATTATTGTTTGTGCTATGGCGGCATATGTTGCACATATTCTCACGGTCCGCGTGCATGCCAATGCGCACTCAACTGTGCGCTCTGATGAGCGCACCTCCAAGAGCGCACTTCCAGGAGCACGCCAGGTGCGTGTCAGTCCTGCTGCAGCCGGCAGCTGCAATCACTCACCGGCAATCAGCACACCTGAAGCTGATCAGAGGACCGCTTTCATAAGCCTGCACAACCTGCTATCCCATGCCAGAATGTAGCGACCTGTCCTGTGCAGTAAGCCGTATTCCACGCCATATGCAATCCTGCTCTCTTTGTGTTTTCTCCTCCGTCTTATTGATTGTCTCGTGTGCTCCTTGTCAGTCCAACAGCAGACCTCCGTTCCCGCATGACAAGCTGCGTGTCTCATCTTTTCCTTGTTCCCTCGGCTTCCCTGACTGCCTCTTGGATCTCGACCTCCCGCTTGGACACGGAACTTCTATGCTTTGCTATAGCCCTGACTTCCTGCCTGTCTCACGGTTCTTCGAGCTTGTCTTTTCCCGCTTGATCCTCCGCCTCTCGCTCAACACTACCGGTAACACTCAACAGTTAATCACCACACATAATCTCACACAAACACACACACACACACACACACACACACACACACACACTTTGGATCCGTCAAACTCCATTTCCCTTGTTGTTATTATTTATTATTAAAGTTCATATATAAAAATAAAAGGTAAGCTATAATACATCACTGCTGTCTGTGCCATCTCTTCCTTCCTGTACATAACACATATTTACTAAACTGTCTCATGTGTCATGTCTGTAGAAGTGTTTTCATGTATGTATCAAGCGAGCATTGTGAGCATTAGCATAGAAGTGTCTGTGTTAGTACCACTAACTTACAAAGGCATTAATTTTTTATTGTTTTAGTTTAGTGAATTCACCAAAAGGTCACCGTAACTTAATGAGTCTATTTAGCTGATTGGAGAGCTAGCTTCCACAGGTAGTGGGTCCATGACGATGACTTTTGTTTTGTTTGATCAGTCGTTTAACTACCTTGTTACAGACAATGTTTGGAAACAATTTAGGTATGTAAATAAACAATTACAAAACCTTTTGTACCAGAATATATTTTTGTTTTTTATTCCCGGTACGGCTAATATATGTAAAAAAAAAATTATTCTAAAACTTGGTGAGTGTGGCTTAAATACTGGTACCTTCTATAGCCCGGAAGGTACGATAGGCAAATAGCGCTATCATAATGGGCAGTGTTTGTTAGTACCTGTTGTATTAATGACTGCTACTTTGATGACATTGGATTGGTTCGAACATGTATTTATAGTAATTGCATGCTGTGTGTTTAAAATGTTCAGCATATTGCTCATATGTCCTTTTTTAGATGACATAGCAACCTTGAAATTTTTACGAGTCGCGCTGTTGCAATCTTTTCTTGTGAAATGTAGCCAGACTTTGAAATTTTTCTGCCACCCAGGCGCCATGTTGCTGTCTGACGTCACAATGCACAATGCTCGCAGGAATTATTCAGGGAATCGTTTGAAAAAATGGCAAGGGATTCCCGGGAATTGACACACTGGGAACAGGTTTTGAAAAAGAACCGCTTTTCGATTCCCATCCCTACCTGAGAGTGACTTCCTGCCTCAGCAATAGGCAGCAGGATGCAGAGCTTTTAACTTCTACTAGCTTGAGGCAAGTGATAAACGCCAAGTGGAGATGGAATTACATTCATTCCTGCACCAGAAGCCCTGACCTATACTGATTTACAAGACAAGCGAGACAGAGTTATGAGCTGTTTCTAAACTACCGGCCAAGAAGAGCAAAATAAATAACAACTAATCAGTTTCACAACTCTGCGGCCTTGTATCAAAGATGGCCTCAATACTTGGGGAAAAATACTTGTTCACAAAGGGCGGGGTAATCTAGTGTTTCAGTGCATGTGCATGTTCTGTCTTGTATGGCTTGTCTTGCAGGTATTTTTGCCTCGGACATACCTAAAGCATGCAAGCATGGAAGTATGTTTCTCTCTTCATGCTTTGTGCCTGGCTACGAACCAATTTATCTACTATCTAATCTAATAGGCCTGTCAGCTAAATATTTAATGAGGACAAGATACACAAAACCCAAAACCAGTGAAGTTGGCTTGTTGTGTAATTCGTAAATAAAAACAGAATACAATGATTTGCAAATCATTTTGAACTTATATTCAATTATATACGCTGCAAAGACAAGATATTTAATGTTCGAACTGGGGCTCGGCGAGATGGCCTTTTTTTAATATCTTGATATTTTTAGGCCATATCACGATACACCATATATATCTCAATATTTTGCCTTACCCTTTAATTTACACTTAATACATATAATCACACCAGTATGATGATTCTATGTGTCTACATTAAAACATTCTTCTTCATATTACATTCATATATGCTACTTTTAAACTCTCATGCAGAGAGGGAAATCATAATTAAGTAAATTGACCAAAAGTTTATTTATTAAACAGTTATTAAGCAGTGGCACAAACATTCATGTCATTTTCAAACCAGAAAGTGCAAGACTGTCAAACATTTTAAAACAAGCTATGAGTTCACTTCTGTGCATGATAGATAGATGGATTGTACTTTATTGATTCCTTCGGGAGAGTTCCTTCAGGATGTCACTAAGATGACATATCAAAACAACACTAAATTAAAGTGCACTTTTTGTACAGAACGCCACTACAATAGTTTAAAACAAATAAAGTGCACTTTTTAAATGATGTTACATATTAGCAGTAATGTTACTTTGTGTAGCAACGCTTGTGCCCCGCACTTGACAAATTATGGTTGTCTGTTCGACATATTCCCACTTGAAGCCAAACCACCGCCAGACGATGGACCCCTGCTGTTTTTCTTGAGAATTAATTATTCCTTCATTTGTTACCAGATTCGCACCTTCTTCTTTCTCTTGTATTACCACTCGCACTGCTCCGCCAGCATCACAGCTAACGTTACCATGCTGCTACCTCTCTGCTCTGCGAGGGCGTATACGTATGTGATGTATGTTGTGACAGTATGTGACGTATGAAAGAAGGTGCGCTGCTGTCTGTGAGAAGCAGAGTTAAGAAAAAGTGAGAAGAGCATGTAGTGTGATGCCAGCAGCTAAAAGCAACTGCATGAGAATGTATACTCGAATACCACGATATAGTCATTTTCTATATCGCACAGAGACAAACCCGCGATATATCCAGTGTATCGGTATATTGCCGAGCCCTAGTTCGAACTGAGAAACTTTTTTTTTTTTTTGCAAATAATCAATAACTTTGAATTTAAGGGCAGCAACACATTGCAAAAAAGTTGGCACTGGGGCTGTGGCGGACTCCCAGCCGCCGTCAGCGTGTGGGTTGCCATGACACTGGACACAAGACGCATCATAGCAGGTTTGACTGGTGTTTATTATTTCAATAAACCTGTCTTGTTCTGGCCATCCGATCGTGTCACTTTTCAGCGCGCGGGCTCTTCCTGCTTGCCGCCGCTGCATGCCTTTCGGCGTCTGGTGTTTGCGTCCGTTGCGGGGGTCGTCATCTCTTTCTCTCTCTCTTGATCGTCGATCGTTGTGTGGTGTGCGCTGATTGTTGCTACCGTGCGGCTCCGAGTGCGACACGCCTCCTCTCTGCGCCGCACGCCCCGCCTTCTCGCCTCCATCTCGGCTAGGGATGCTGCTTTCCTCCGCCCGCTGTCGGCTCGTCTGCTCCGTCTCTCCACAGGGGCATTTTTACCACTGTGTTACAAGGAAAGGTCCTTTTAATTACACTCAGTAAACGTTTGGGAACTGAGGAAACCAATTTTTTAAGCTTTTCCCTGATGTACAGTTTAAGTTGTCCAACAGTCCAGAGTCTCCCTTGTGGAATTTTAGGCTTAATATTGCGGCACAAAATTTCAATGGGAGTCTAGTACCTACACTATTTTACTATGAAGCCACGCTGTTGTAACATGTGGCTTGGCTCATACCCATACCATCACAGATGCTGGGTTTTGAACTTTGAGCCTACAACAAAATGGATGGTTCTTTTCCTCTTTGTTCCAAAGGACAGGAAGTCCACAGGCACCAATAACAATTTGACATGTGGACTTGTAAGACCACAGAACACTTTTCCACTTTGCATCAGTCCATCTTAGCTGAGCTCGGGCTCAGGGAAGCCGGCGGCGTTTCTGGGTATCGTTGATAAATTGCTTTGGCTTTGCATGGTAGCGTTTTAACTTGCACTTACAGATGTAGTCCATCTTACAAACCTTGTTTCCATATGAGTAGGAAAATTGTGTTAGATGTAAACATAAACGGAATACAATGATTTGCAAATCCCTTTCAACCCATATTCAGTTGAATGCACTATAAAGACAAGATATTTGATGTTCAAACTCACAAACTTTTTTTTTTGTTTGCAAATAATAATTCACTTAGAATTTCATGGCTGCAACACATCCCAAAGTAGTTGGGAAAGGGCATGTTCACCACTGTGTTACATCACCTTTTCTTTTAAAAACACTCAATAAAGTTTGGGAACTGAGGAAACTTAATTGTTGAAGCTTTGAAAGTGGAATTCTTTTCCATTCTTGTTTTATGTAGAGCTTTAGTCGTTCAACAGTCCGGGGTCTACGCTGTCGTATTTTACGCTTCATAATGCGCCACACATTTTCGATGGGAGACAGGTCTTGACTGCAGGCGGGCCAGGAAAGTACCCGTACTCTCTTACTACGAAACCACGCTGTTGTAACACGTGGCTTGGCATTGTCTTGCTGAAATAAACTGGGGCGTCCATGATAACGTTGCTTGGATGACAACATATGTTGCTCCAAAACCTGTATGGACCTTTCAGCATTAATGGTGCCTTCACATATGCTTAAGTTACCCATGCCTTGGGCACTAATACACCTCCATACCATCACAGATGCTGGCTTTTGAACTTTGAGCCTATAACAATCCGGATGGTTATTTTCTTCTTTGTTCCGGAGGACACCACGTCCACAGTTTCCAAATATAATTTGAAATGTGGACTCGTCAGACCACAGTACACTTTTCCACTTTGCATCAGTCCATCTTAGCTGAGCTCGGGCTCAGGGAAGCCGGCGGCGTTTCTGGGTATCGTTGATAAATTGCTTTGGCTTTGCATGGTAGCGTTTTAACTTGCACTTACAGATGTAGCGACAAACTGTAGTTACTGACAGTGGTTTTATGAAGTGTTCCTGAGCCCATGTGGTGATATCCTTTACACACTGATGTCTGTTTATAATGCAGAACCGCCTGAGGGGTCAAAGGTGAGTAATATCATCGCTTACGTGCAGTAATTTCTCCAGATTCTCTGAACCTTTTGATGATTTTAAGGACCGTAGATGGTAAAATCCCTAAATTCCTTGCAAAAGCTTGTTGAGAAATGTTGTTTCTAAAACTGTTCGACAATTTGCTTACAAATTGGTGACACTCGCCCCATCCTTGTTTGTGAATTACTTAGCATGTCATGGGAGCTGCTTTTATACACAATCATGGCACCCACCTGTTCCCAATTAGCCTGCACACCTGTGGGATGTTCCAAATAAGTGTTTGATGAGTATTTCTCAACTTTACCAGTATTTGTTGCCACCTTTCCCAACTTCTTTCTCACGTGTTGCTGGCATCAAATTAATGATTATTTGCAAAAAAAAAAATTTTTTATCAGTTTGAACATCAAATATGTTGTCTTTGTAGCATATTCAACTTAATATGGGTTGAACATGATTTGCAAATCATAGTATTCCGTTTATGTTTACATCTAACACAATTTCCCAACTCATATGCAAACGGGGTTTGTAGATGAGTTCGGGCCCAACGAAGCCGGTGGCATTTCTGGGTGTTGTTGATGAATAGCTTTCACTTTGCATAGTAGATCGTATGTCAGGTCGCTCAACAGAGTGCTACTGATTACATGTAAACTTGTACTACCTGTTCCATGGTCAAATTGTCTGCGAATAAACCGGCACCCCCATCAAGTGCACTTGATGAGGAGAGTGGCTAGACACCCAGCAGAACAAAAACAATATCCGTCAAAGGGCGGATGAGCATAAGAGTACCAACGGCCGTCTAGCAACTTCCAGTACACCAAACTTTTAGTATGACTACCGCCAGGATCCAAGAAACCCACCTACCAGGAGTAAACTAGTCATGATGAAAAGTTTGGGAGAAGGAGCTACATAAGGGAAACAACCCTAACAGAAAACAAGACCTCAACGGCTGAACAGGCAACTGTGAGGGCAGATGAAGGCTGCAACAGACCATAGAAGTGCTGTTTGTCTTGGTTCTCCACGCCACGGAGTTCACTTCTTAATCTGCCAAGTGCTGTGTGTTTGACGACGCGCAACTTCAGATACATTAAAAAAAAAAAATCACGCGCAAGCATCCATCAACTCATCTTATCTCATTTATGTCATCTACATCATCATACCACACCACAAGTCTGTCGGCGATCAAGGATTGGCAATGGGGGCAAGCTCGTGAGGCTGTGAGCCCCTTGTCAGAATTGACACGTACAGCGGGAACACATTGCTATAATGTCTTTCTTGGTTCTGGATTTGAAATGGAGAAGCAAGTTGGTCAGCAGTGTTCTGACTGAGCAGTCCTATTTAGGATCCCCTCTGCTCACCCAATTTTGGAGGGGGCTAGAAAAGGTGCCCTAAAAATAGTTTCACTTCGCCTACTCTGCCTGGGACGTCGCGCCCAGATGAGCACCACCCAAGTGGTAGGAAAAAGAAGGATATGTACAAAAATATGAAACTTGATACTTGGAATATACGAACGTTAATGGAAAACGAAAAGTCAAACTGACCAGAAAGAAGAACAGCTTTAGTGGCAAGAGAACTTCAGAAGTTCAATTTTGATATTGTTGCTCTCCAAGAGACCAGGAGAGCAGAAGAAAGCCAGTTGAGGGAAAAACAGGGCAACTTTCTTTCTTTTGAAAAGGAAAAGCAGCAGATCAACCCAGAACACTCAGGGTAGGATTTACCTTTTGAAATTAACTACTTGGTCAACTGACAGAACAGCCCGTGGGTATAAATGAAAGACTGATGACTCTGAGAATCAGCCTAAAACACAATTGATTGATTGATTGAAACTTTTATTAGTAGATTGCACAGATCACTACATATTCCATACAATTGACCACTAAATGGTAACACCCGAATAAGGTTTTCAACTTGTGATGTCCATGTTAATCAATTCATGGTACAAATATATACTATCAGCATAATACAGTCATCACACAAGTTATTTGATTATTTACATTAGGTTATTTACAATCCGGGGAGATGGGATGTGAATGGAGGACGGTATTAGTAAAGGGTTGAAGTTGCCAGGAGGTGTTGTTTTGGAGTGGTTTTGAAGAAATATAGAGATGCACTTTCTTTTACACCTGTTGGGAGTGCATTCCACATAGATGTGGCATAGAAAGAGAATGAGTTAAGACCTTTGTTAGATCAGAATCGGGGTTTAACGTGGTTTTTGGAGCTCCCCCTGGTGTTGTGGTTATGGCGGTCATTTATGTTAAGGAAGTAGTTTGACATGTACTTCGGTATCAGGGAGGTGTAGCAGATTTTATAGACTATGCTCAGTGCAAGTTGTTTGACTCTATCCTCCACCCTGAGCCAGCCCACTTTGGAGAAGTGGGTCGGAGTGAGGTGTGATCTGAGGTGGAGGTCTAAAAGTAACCGGACTAGCTTGTTATGGGATGTTTGGGTTTTGGAGGTGCTGGGGTACTAGGAGGTGCAAGCGTAATCGAAAAAGGGTTGAATGAGAGTTCTCGCTAGAATCTTGAAGGTGCTTTTGTTGACCAGAGAGGAGATTCTGTAGAGGAATCTCGTTCTTTGGTTGACCTTATTGATTACCTTTGTTGCCATTTTATCACAGGAAAGTTTGGCCTCTAGAATGGAACCTAGATAGGTGATCTCATCTTTCCTGGCGATAACAATGTCACCCACTTTTAAAGTAAAGTCACTGACTTTCTTAAGGTTGATATGGGACCCAAATAGGATGGATTCCGTTTTACCTAAGTGTATGGATAGCTTATTGTCAGCGAGCCAAGTGCAAATATTAAGGATTCAGCACTGAAGATTTGTTCCACCTGTGACTTGTCCTTGCCGGATACGAGCAGGGCCGAGTCATCTGCAAACAGGAACAATTAACAAGTCGCATGCTGATGGCATGTCATTTACGTATATTAAGAACAGTAAAGGTCCTAGTATACTGCCCTGGGGGACTCCACAGTTTACTGAGAGGGGAGGGCACACTGTGCCGTTCACCTCTACCACCTGTTTCCTCCCCTCCAAGTAAGATTGCATCCAGCTTCATGAGGTTTTATCGAATCCGATTGCTCTGAGCTTACCCAACAGTATAGCCTGGTTAACAGTGTCATAGGCCTTCTGAAGGTCCAGCATGACCATGCCGCAGTATTTGCCGGCGTCCACCTCATGTTTGATGTGGTCGGTCAGATAGAGAAGGCATGTGTCTATGGAGTGGTTAGTTCTGAAGCCGGATTGGAATTTGTACATTAATTTATTAGTTGCAAGGTATCTATCGACCTGTTCATAAACTATTTTGTCCATTACTTTTAAAATGGAACTGAGAATAGAAACAGGTTGGTAGTTACCAAGTTCTAATTTGCTTCCTTTTTTATAAAGGGGGATTACTCTTGCTATCTTGAAATCCTTGGGTACTTCACCTTGTTTGATTGAGAGGTTTATTATATGTGTGATTATTGGGGCAATGGTGGTGGCAGAGTCCACGAGGAATCTGGAGGGGATATTGTCAAGGCCGGTGGCCTTGTTTGGGTGGAGCGCGCTCAATTTATTAAGCACCTCGTCAGCTGAGACCATTACTAATTTGAAATTGTGTTGATTACTCCAAGCTTTCTGTAGAAGGCTTTAATGTTTTCTACACTAAAGCGACCAGAGTGATGGCACAGCTTGTTAACGAGAGTTGTGGCTATGCTGGTGAAAAAGGTCTTAAGTCTGCTTGCAACTTCCATTTTGTCTGTAATGAGGGAGTCACCCTCCTTGATGTTGATGTTGGTGAGTCTGGTTTTAAGTTTCTGGCCTTCTCCAGGAAGCTGGTTGTTTAGAATTTTCCAGAGCTCACGTGGCTTATTTGTGTTTTCCTCTATTTCGTGTTGATGTAATTTTTTTTAAGGATTTAGTCAGGTTGTTTGTCTTATTTCCTAATTTACTGCATTGCTTTTTGAGTGTTGAAAGGAGTGATTTGAGGTTATTATTATTGGGTTGTTTATCTACTTCGGTTTTACACTTTTGGTATTCAAAGTATTTTCTGTCTCTGTCTTTTATGGCACCTAATAGGTCTGGATTGATCCATGGTTTGGAGCGGGCTTTGATCCTGACTGTTCTCACGTGAGCCATATCATTTAATATCGCTAGGAACGCTGTATTGAAGCGATCCCAAGCATCTTCAACCAGGTTGCTCGTGAGCACAGTGGAACAGTCCCACTCACCTAATTTAAGGTTGAAATTATCACTGGAGTATGTTTTAAGGGATCTGGATTGAGCTGTTCTGTGGCCATTGGCTTTGGGTATAGTTATTTTGCGCGTGCAGAAAGTTACATAGTGGTCGCTAAGAGTGTTATTAGCTGGGAGAGAGCGTGCAGATTACAGAACTTGCTGTAAGATTTGAAGACAGGCGCATCTCTATGTTGAATATCTGTGTTCAGATCTCCAGTTATAATTTTCTCCATGTTGTCTACACCAGCTAAGCACTCTTCAAGAGCACCATAGAAATCACTTTTATTAGGGGTTCTATATACAGTCCCTATCAGTACCGGCTTAACGTTAGTGAATTTGATTTCTTCCAACGCAGTTTCAAGGGCATTGTGATTAAGATCAGCGTGAGTTATGTATTATATCCTGGTGAATATACATACAAACACCACCACCATGTTTATTCCTGTCCTTTCAGGTTACCGAGAAGTTTTATATCTCTATCTCTGAGTCAGAAACACTTTCATCTAATTTAGTTTCAGAGAAACACAGGATTTTTACCTTATTGTTGTGGAACATTTCTCTGATTTGGTCGAGTTTATTTCCAGAGAGGCTGTTCACATTAGGATGGATGATGTGTAGCCCACTGAAACCAAAAAGGACATCAGAGTCCGTTGGGGAGAGGTACTGTCCAGAAGATGGAGGGATGTTGGTTGTTATTGATGTTTGTGTGGCAAGACTTGGGGAAGGGTGGGGAGGGGCTCATTGTTCGTCGTCCAGGTAATGGGGGAGGGGTGGAGTTGCAGAGGGGGAGGCAAGTAGGAGTGGTGGGGATCGACGTGGTTTTCGCGGGTTTTGGTGAGGTGGAGAACAAAGACCAGGGATTTACGAAGAGTCCCCTGAAACCTGTATAGGCCGTGGGGGGTCCAGGTGACGCGGTGATGACCCCCAGGGTTTCGGGAGAGGTTAGGAGAACCTCCGCACTGCCGACTTTAATGGCGGCCAGGGTGTCGTCAAAAGCCATTACGCCGTCCGCCGCCGAGCCGCTGTCCTCACCGGTGTCTGAGCTGTCTTCCTCCGTCTCTGGGTCGACAACCGCACGGATGATCGGGGTGAAGTCCTCCGTCGTGTCGCCGACCGCTGGAACGCAGGTGAGCTCGTGTGGTGATGAACATTCAAGATTCAAGATTCAAGATTGTTTATTGTCATATTCACAGTTAAACAGTCAATTTGCCGTACAATGAAAATCTTACTTTGCTAATCCACCCTTTAAAAGGTCACACGGTACTTAGCTAAAATTAAAAAATAAAGATAAAAATGTATATACAAGGCACAGCAAGTAAAATAACATTATTGCACATTCTGATTGACAGTAAACAGTATAAATATGGAGGTGACCTTGGGTCACAGCAGCAGTTAGAGTCTCTTTAGTGATCAAAGGTAAAAGTGTCTACAGTGATGGTTGACAGTTCAGGGGTGGTAAAGGTACCTGTCTTTTGTTCAAAAAGACAAAGTAAAAAATGGGCAGGGGGGGGGGTCAGGGTAGCTAGCATTCATAAGTTAGCATTCACAAGCCTGATGACCTGTGGGTAGAAATTGTTTGTCAGTCTCATAGTCATGGATTTCAGGCTCCTGTATCGTCTGCCTGATGGTAGGAGGCTGAAGAGACTGGGCTGGGGGGGTGTACTGTCCTTTATGATGGTGTGTGCTCTCCTGGTGGCCCTGGTAGAGTACATGCCGGTGGGCAAACTGTAGAGGGTCCAGTGTGTCTGGGATGGTCTTTTTGATGTGTGACATGACTATCCTCTCGAAGCACTTCATCACAATCGGGGTGAGGTCAACAGGGCGATAGTCATTCAGACAGGTCACAGTGTTTTTCTTTGGCTGGGGCACGTTGGTGGTGGTCTTGAAGCAGGTGGGTACAACAGCTTGTGCTAGTGACAAGTTGTATATGTCAGCAAGTACGTCAGCCAGCTCTGATGAACACACCCTGAGGGCCTGGTCAGGGATGTTGTCTGGGCCGGCTGCCTTCCGTGGGTTTGTTCTCCTCAGAACTGTACGTACCTCTGCTGTTGTCACAGTGAGTGGTGGGTCCTGCGTGCGCTCCGTGGTCAGAACCCCTCTTTGTTAGTTGGTGTTGACGACCTCGAAGCGGGCGTAGAACTCATTCAGCTCATCTGGCAGTGATCGTTGGTTGTTTGTGACCCCCCCTGCTCCCCTGCTTGTAGTCTGTGATGTGTTGCAGGCCTTGCCATATGCGCTGGGAATCTGTGGTGGAGTACAATCCCTCTAGCTTTTGTCTGTATTGTCCCTTGGCCTCGCTGATGGATTCACGCAGGTCGTATCTGGCCTTCTTGTAGTCTTCAACGTTGCCTGAGACAAATGCAGTGGAGTGGGCATGTAGCTTAGACCGAACATCACAGTTAATCCAGGGTTTTTGGTTTGGGTATAGCTTGTATTGTTTCGTGGGAACAATTTTTTCCACACAATACTGATGTAGCCAGTTACCCAGGAAGCATATTCCTCTATGTCCACAGTACCGCCATCCCTCTGAGCCATTCCACACTTGTACAGTTTTCTCACTGGGGGGTCTTGCTTGAGGCTCTGTCTGTACGCTGGATATGGAAAAGCTGAGATGTGATCAGATAGTCCAAATTGTGGTCTGGGTACAGCCTTGTAGGCTCCCCTTATGTTGCAGTATACTTGGTCCAGAGAGTTTTTTTCCCTCGTAAGGAAGTTCACATATTGATTGTATTTCGGGAGGACACTCTTTAGGTTGCGGTGGTTAAAATCCCCAGCTACCGTGAACGCAGCATCGGGGTGTGCCGTCTCTTGTTTACTGATGACGTCATGCAGCAGCTTTAGCGCTGTTGTGGAGTCCGCTCGTGGCGGGATGTAAACAGACAGTATAAACACTGAACTGAACTCCCTTGGCAGGTAAAAATGTCTGCATTTCACCATCAAAAACTCAATGGTGTCCAAGCAGTGTCTTTCAACCACATGTACGTCCGTGCACCAGCGGTTACTCATGTAAACACAGACGCCACCGCCTCTCGCCTTCCTTGAAGCCTTTGTCCAGTCTCCACGGTAGACTGAGTACATTGCTAACTGGATAGCAGAGTCTGGGATGCTGTCCGAAAGCCAGGTTTCCGTGAAAATAAGAGCACTGCATTCTCTCAGTTCACGCTGGGATTTAATCCTGGTTCTCAGCTCATCAAGCTTGTTGTCGAGCGAGCGCACGTTAGCTAGCCGCAGGCTAGGTAGTGGGGATCTTGTAGCTCTAGCCTTTAGCCTAGCATGTAGCCCAGCTAGCTTGCCCCGCCATCTTGTTGTTGTTGTTTTGTGGTTAGCTAGCTCTCGTCGTAGAAGAAAGTTGAAGTCCGTCAGACTATAAGTGAGCTCATGGTGAGCTTTTCTGATGTCCAGAAGTGCATCTGTTATATCTCACTGTTGCGTGCAAAAACTTTGCATTTAGGATGCAAATTAGTACTAAAATGAATTAAAAAACGTAAATTTTGTCGGGAGGACGACGCAAAGACGTCAGCACCATCTTGAACAAGTGAGAGATGGCGTAGGTGGAGAGCTAATGTTTTTAGCATAGCTCCGACGAGGTCCCGCAGCTACACTAGCTTCTTCGCCGTCTTTAGCAACAACATTGCTAGGCTTCGCCAGGCGAGACAACATTAAACTGGGTGGTTAATGGTTCAGGGTTTAGTTCAGTGTCTTCTGCGAGTAGAAGTAACAATAAAATTGTAGATCTTCGGTCTATCCTACCAGTCAGGAGCTTGTTTCTTCTGTTCCGATCCGCTGTGAGGCATGAGTGGATCACAGTACCTCCAAAGCCCAGGTGCTTCACCGATGAATTACCGCAGTGATTGTCCATTTCGCGTTCACGACTCTCATTTTCAAGAGGGTATTGCATCTGTGGTGGTTTCAAATATAAATCCGTAATCCCCAATGGAAAAATGATGAAGTGTGGGATCATCCGAGTGGTTGATTGTATTCCCGAGCGGGAGCGAAAGAAAATTCGACTGCTCATCTCGGTGTCCGGAACATCCAACATCCAACCAACATGTTACTCTCATAAGTGCATATACCCCAACTGTAGGTGCTGAAGAAGAATCTAAGGAGGCTTTCTATGCGGAGTTAGATGAGCTCACCTCTACAACACGATAAACTTATTATCCGTGGTGATTTCTATGCAAAAGTTGGAAAAGATCACAATATATGGGAGGGTGTAACTGGACATAATGGTGTAGGTAAAGCCAATGCAAATGGGGCCTTACTTCTGACCAAATGTACATAACAGTTTGATAATCACCAACACCATCTTTAGACAAAAGAATTCAGTCAAAGTGTCCTGACAACATCCAAGATCAAAGCACTGGCACTTGATTGACTATGTTATAGTGAGGAAACGGGACCAACAAGATGTGCTTCATACCAGAGCTGTAACTGGTGCAGATTGATTTCATCAGTTATGAGGCTGAAACTAAAGGCTCGAAGAAAATGTCACAACAAACCACACAGCAAAAAATACAATGTTGAATTTCTAAAGGAAGACGTATACGCCATGGAACTACAAAGAAACCTGGCGAAACAATATCCAACAAATCTCCTACAAACATCACAGAACACTGGGAGCAATTAAAGCTACTGCCAGTAAGGTCCTGTCAGGAATCCTCAACATAAGACTGCAAACCATTGCTGAGGACATACTCCCAGAATCTCAATCAAGATTCAGACCACACAGAGGAACAACTGACATGATATTCTCGGTGACAACTCCAAGAAAAATGCAATGAATAAAATAAACCCTCCTATATGGCATTTATTCACCTCACAAAAGCATTTGATACTGTCTCCAGGGAACTACTTTGGGAAGTACTGGCAAGATCAGAATGTCCTCCAAAATTCATCAGTATACAGTAGTCCGATTGATGCATGACAATATGACAGCTACAGTACTTGGGAATGGCCATGATTCTGCTCCTTTTGAAGTAAAACCTGGAGTAAAACAGGGATGCCTGAAAGCCCCGACACTCTTCTCCGTCTTTATCTCTGTTGTGATCCAAATTGCATTTTCACGAATACCAGCTGAGCTATTTCAAATTGCATTTCGGCTAGATAAAAAAACTGTTTAACCTGAGGAAGCTGCAAGCCAGAACAAAAGTTTCAAGGTCCATAGTGGTAGAATTTCAATATGCCGATGATAATGCAATAGCAGCCCAGAGTGCAGAAGATTTGCAAGTAATACTCGATGCATTTAACTATGCATACACACAACTTGGACTTAAAATAAATGCAAAGAAAACACAAGTACTCTCAACCATCGCCTAAGGACATCATCCTGCAACCACCATCAATAAAGATAGAATAAGTGGCTCTTGAAAATGTAGAAAGCTTTACATACCTTAGTAGTGTAAT
This sequence comes from Nerophis ophidion, assembly GCF_033978795.1. NCBI lineage: Eukaryota > Metazoa > Chordata > Actinopteri > Syngnathiformes > Syngnathidae > Nerophis > Nerophis ophidion. Next base: position 32,595,226 of record NC_084614.1, on the reverse strand, counting down.
GTCTTCAAATGGTAAGATTGATGCAGAAGTTAATCGCAGAATCAGGCAAGCTGCTGCAGCCTTTGGAGAACTTAAGACTCAAGTGTTCCAAAATCATGACATCAGACTAGATACAAAAATCAAAGTGTCCAGAGCAATTGTTACAACTTTGCTTTATTGTTCAGAGGCATGGACAGCATATCAAAGACGTATCACAGCGCTTGAAAGGTATCAACAGCGATAACTACGCCAGATGATGAATATTAAGTGGCAAGATATGAGAACATACATCAGTGTACTTGAACAGGCCATGCTTCCCAGTGTAGAGAGTACAATTCTTAAATACCAACTACGATGGACAGGGCATGCTGTACGGATGAATGGCGAAAGACTGCCAAAACAGATGTTGTACTGTCAGCTAGATGAAGGGAAAGAAATGGTGGTGGGCAGAGAAAACGCTGCAAGGATTGCTTAAAGAAGACATAGAAACAATGGGAAATAGATACTACACACTGGGAAGACCTTGCAGAAGACAGGATAACATGGAGAGCTGCAGTCAGTGAAAGAGTGACAACGTATGAGGAGAAAATAACATCTATGATACTAGGCCGTAAGGTGAACCCGTTTTTCATTTCACCTTGGTTCCTTTTCCAGGCAATAAATGCTTTTTGGTTCTTAAAAAAAATATTTTGGTTTTCAATGAGAAAAAAAAAGTTATCCACTTGACATCCAGGAGTATTTTTTTAATTAGTGTTTAAAGTCTGGACTATTTCTTGCTTGGCGTAACAATATTTTTGTATATTATATATATATATATATATATATACATATATACATACATATATATATATATATATATATATATATATATATATATATACATATATATATATATATATATATATATATATATACATATATATATATATACATATCCATCCATCCATTTTTCTACCGCTTATTCCCTTTCGGGGTCGCGGGGGGCGCTGGCGCCTATCTCAGCTACAATCGGGCGGAAGGCGGGGTACACCCTGGACAAGTCGCCACCTCATCGCAGGGCCAACACAGATAGACGGACAACATTCACACTCACATTCACACACTGGGGCCAATTTAGTGTTGCCAATCAACCTATCCCCAGGTGCATGTCTTTGGAAGTGGGAGGAAGCCGGAGTACCCGGAGGGAACCCACGCATTCACGGGGAGAACATGCAAACTCCACGCATTCACGGGGAGAACATGCAAACTCCACACAGAAAGATCCCGAGCCTGGATTTGAACCCAAGACTGCAGGACCTTCGTATTGTGAGGCAGACGCACTAACCCCTCTGCCACCGTGAAGCCATATATACATATATATATATATACATATATATATATATATATATATATATACATATATATATATATATATATATATGTTTGTAATGGCTGCTCTTTTTATGTGCCTGGTAAGGACCTGTCTGACTAAATGTAGGACATTTAGCTTGTTGCATTGCTTAGCAACCAGCACTAACTAACTGATTAAGTAATTAACTAACTGTTTGCATTTGCTGCCATTTTTTAACTCCATGCAAAGAAGGATGCTCGTTGAGCTATGTAGCCTTAACCTTCATCAGGGGACGGCGTGGCGAAGTTGGGAGAGTGGCCGTGCCAGCAATCTGAGGGTGACTGGTTAAATCCCCACCTTCTACCATCCTAGTCACGTCCGTTGTGTCTTTGAGCAAGTCACTTCACCCTTGCTCCTGATGGGTCCTGGTTAGCGCCGTGCATGGCAGCTCCCGCCATCAGTGTGTGAATGTGTGTGTAAATGGGTGAATGTGGAAATAGTGTCAAAGCGCTTTGAGTTCCTTAAAAAAAAAAGGTATAAAAGCGCTGTACAAGTACAACCCATTTACGATCTCTCTCTGGCTCATCAAAGACAAGAGATTTTCCAAGCTTGAAGTTAAGCGCTAGAAAAACATTGTTCATTATTAATTGGACACGTGGTTATAAATGTACATTCTCAGTCACTGCCAGAAGACATTTCACACAATAAAGTCAATTATTTTGTAAACTGCTTTAGATTTCCTTTTCTCTTTTCAAACATTGGCGTCATCCCAGGAACCTATGGATTGGACTGGTCACCATGCTCGGCCTGATTATAGCAGCACATCCAGTCTGAATGCTCTCATTCACCGAGTTGCCACGACAACTTAAGTATCCTCGGCGGTTTCCATGGTTACCACAGCCGTCTCCTCATGTTTTAGTGTTGGGAGTCAGAGTAGGACTCGTGCTGCATACAGGAAATACACAAAACATCTTCTGCGTTTAGCCTTGGGTGTCCTCAGCTCAAGAGGTTGCTGCCTAGGCTGAATATACGTGTACACTCAGCATCAAGTGCATCTGCACATCTCATCTGATTTAATTGAAGATTTATCTAACACATGCTGTCTACTGTCAGAAATGTTTGGATTTGACACGATTATTTTGACCCAATGAATAATGTACAGCACCAAGGAGAACACATGACTAGAATTAATGATCATCCCTTACTATGGAATCTGGACCTTGTGTATTTCTTGCCGTTACCCATTTTGCCAGCGGGGAGCACAATCGAACCACAATGTAAAAAGGAATTACTTTTCACACACTACATAACATACCAACTCTATTGATTAAATTAAGCATCACACATTTAGAAACAAGAGGAATTGGGATGCACTTGGTCCTGTATCACCGTGACAATCAAAAATAGTTTGTTTAAATATCAACGCAATGAATGAATGACAGGGCGCATTTAGATTAAACTTTATTAGAAATGTTTCTCCAGTCCTGCTGTGTCTTCAATGAAAACATTAAATAACAAGAGTTCACCAAAATCTTCTGTTACTCTCTATTCTGTCTACCTTTTGTTTGCTAAAGTATGAATTATTAATTACTCTAAAAATATTAATTTAATTCTGGTCCAAGTCAAATAGGATAAAAATTGTGTCAAACTAATTAAAAGGAAAACAAATGAGTTGGGCCTAATTTTCTTGTCAGTTAATTATTTGTCTGTCAGAAATGTAGTTATATTTTAACAGTTAAGATCCTCACAAAGAAAGGACCCAGATTTCCCTCGCCCGGACGCGGGTCAACGGGGCCCCCCTTTGGAGCCAGGCCCGGAGGTGGGGCACGATGGCGAGCGCCTGGTGGCCCATGGGGCCCGGCCGGGCATAGCCCGAAGAGGCAACGTGGGTCCCCCTTCCAATGGACTCACCACCCATAGCAGGAGTATTAGAGGTCGAGTGCAGTGTGAACTCAGCAGCAGCCGAAGGCAGGGGACTTGGCGGTCCGATCCTCGGCTATATAAGCTAGCTCTTGGGACGTGGAACATCACCTTGCTGGGGGGGAAGGAGCCTGAGCTAGTGCGTGAGGTGGAGAAGTTCGGGCTAGATATAGTCAGACTCACTTCAACGCAAAGCAAGGGCTCTGGAACCAGTTCTCTTGAGAGGCTCAAAGCCTGCACGTTGGAGTTCAACCCAGTGGACAAGGGGGTAGCTTCCCTCCGCCTTCGGGTGGGGGAACGGGTCCTGACTCTTGTTTGCGCTTACGCCCCAAGCAGCAGCTCAGAGTACCCACCCTTTTTGGATTCACTCGAGGGAGTACTCGAGAGTGCTCCCCCAGGTGATTCCCTCGTTCTACTGGGGGACTTCAACGCTCATGTTGGCAACGACAGTGAAACCTGGAGAGGCGTGATTGGGAAGAATGGCGGCCCGGATCTGAACCCGAGTGGTGTTTGGTTATTGGACTTTTGTGCTAGCCACAGATTGTCCATAACAAACACCATGTTCAAACATAAGGGTGTCCATATGTGCACTTGGCACCAGGACACCCTAGGCCGAAGTTCCATGATCGACTTTGTAGTTGTCATCGGATTTGCGGTCTCATGTTTTGGACACTCGGGTGAAGAGAGGGGCGGAGCTTTCTACCAATAACCACCTGGTGGTGAGTTGGCTGCGATGGTGGGGAGGATGCCAGACAGACTTGGCAGTCCCAAACGCATTGTGAGGGTTTGCTGGGAATGCCTGGCAGAGTCTCCTGTCAGAGAGAGTTTCAATTCCCACCTCTGGAAGAACTTTGAACATGTCACGAGGGAAGCGCTGGACATTGAGTCCAAGTGGACAACGTTCCGTACCGCTATTGTCGAGGCGTCTGATCGGAGCTGTGGCTGCAAGGTGGTTGGTGCCAGTCGTGGCGGTAATCCTAGAACCCGCTGGTGGACACCAGTGGTGAGGGATGCCGTCAAGCTGAAGAAAGATTCCTATTAGGCTCTTTGGGTTCATACGACTTCGGAGGCAGCAGACAGGAACCGACAGGCCAAGCGGTGTGCGGCTTCAGCGGTCGGGAGAGGCAAAAGCTCAAACATGGGAGGAGTTCGGGGAAGCCATGGAAAATTACTTCCGGACAGCTTCAAAGCAATTCTGGACCAGTGCAGTGTCCACACCGTGTATGGTGGGGATGGTGTTCTGTTGACCTTGACTGCGGATGTTGTGGATCGGTGGAGGGAATATTTTGAAGACCTCCTCAATCCTACCAGCACGTCTTCCTATGAGGAAGCAGTGCCTAGGGAATCTGTGGTGGGGTCTCCAATTTCTGGGGCTGAGGTTGCTGAGGTACTTAAAAAGCTACCTGGTGGCAAGGCCCCGGGGGTGGGTGAGACCCGCCCGGAGTACCTTAAGGCTCTGGATGCTGCGGGGCTGTCTTGGTTGACAAGACTCTGCAACATCGTGGGTGGTACCTCTGGATTGGCAGACCGGGGTGGTGGTTCCTCTCTTTAAGAAGGGGAACTGGAGGGTGTGTTCCAACTATCGTGGGATCACACTCCTCAGCCTTCTCGGTAAGGTCTATTCGGGTGTACTGGAGAGGAGGCTACGCCAGATAGTCTAACCTCGGATTAAGGAGGAACAGTGTGGTTTTCGTTCTGGTCGTGGAACTGTGGACCAGCTCTATACTCTCGGCAGGGTCCTTGAGAGTGCATGGGAGTTTGCCTAACCAGTCTGCCTGTGCTTTGTAGACTTGGAGAAGGCATTCGACCGTGTACCCCGGAAGTCCTGTGGGGAGTGCTCAGAGAGTATGGGGAGTTTGGACTGTCTTATTGTGGCGGTCCGCTCCCTGTACGATCAGTGTCAGAGCTTGGTCTGCATTGCCGGCAGTAAGTCGGACCCGTTTCCATTGAGGGTTGGACTCCGCCACGGCTGCCCTTTTGTCACCGATTCCGTTCATAACTTTTATTGACAGAATTTCTAGGCGCAGTCAGGGCGTTGAGGGTATCTGGTTTGGTGGCTGCAGGATTAGGTCTCTTCTATTTGCAGATGTGATCCTGATGGCTTCATCTGGCCAAGATCTTCAGTTCTCACTGGATGGGTTCGCAGCCGAGTGTGAAGCGACTAGGATGGGAATCAGCATGACCTATGGTCATGAGCTTTGGGTCATGTCCGAAAGGACAAAATCACGGGTACAAGCAGCCGAAATTAGTTTCCTCCGCCGGGTGGCGGGGCTCTCCCTTAGAGATAGGGTGAGAAGCTCTATCATCCGGAAGGAGCTCAAAGTAAAGCCGCTGCTCCTCCACATCGAGAGGAGCCAGATGAAGTGGTTCAGGCATCTGGTCAGGATGCCACCTGAACGCCTCCCTAGGGAGGTGTTTCGGGCACGTCTGACCGGTAGTAGGTCACGGGGAAGACCCAGGACACGTTGGGAAGACTATCTCTCCCGGCTGGCCTGGGAATGCCTCGGGATCCCCTGGGAGGAACTTGATGAAGTGGCTGGGGAGAGGGAAGTCTGGGCTTCCCTGCTTAGGCTGCTGCCCCCGCGACCCCACCTCGGATAAGCGGAAGAAGATGAATGGATGGATGGATGGAAAGAGTCTCAAATAAATTGTTACTTTTTTTTCACTCAATGGCCCAAACAATGAAAATAATCACAGAATACCCATCCATCCATCTATTTTTTACCGCTTGCCCCTTTCGGGGTTACGGGGGTGCTGGAAACTATCTCAGCTGCTTTCGGGCGGAAGGCAGCGTACACCTTGGGCAAGTCGCCACCTCATCGCAGGGCCAACACACATAGACAGACAACATTCAAACTCACATTCACATACTAAGGACAATTTAGTGTTGCTAACCAACCTATTCCATGCAGCATTAATTTGCAAATGGAGGATAAATGTTCTGAAGAATACCACAGTCAAAGGGCTGTCGTCATCTGGAGTTAGGCCTGCAGCCCCAAAGTACGTGCTTTGCTGAGAACATCATCTCGGGTCAGGTAGCATCCACATAATTGCCGTATGCCGGTGAAAGCTTCCCTCCCGTGAAGGACCCTCCAGTTGTCGATGAAAATCACCTCATGGAAAAAGGGATAAAGAAGCGCTCAATTAACTGTCATTCAATGGTACCTTGGTTTTTTAACGCCACACATTTTGTATTTATTCTTTTTTTGAAAAAAATAGTTACCAAAACTTTGCCCAAGTATTTGTATACCATATTAGTTATTGTGCGGTCAAATATTTTGGGTAATTCTTCTAAATTAGAACAGGGATTTGGAGTAAAACCACAGGTGTGGGTTGTTCTACAGCACTTTATAAATCTAATATATTATTACCATTATCATTATAGTTATTACAAAAACTTTGTTAACTTGACAGTTGCCACTACGACCATTGGCTGTGTTGTTAGCATTCCATGTTAGCAATGTGTGTCCTGCATTGTTTTACACATTAATCGTGTTAAGCTGTGTTATAAATAAAACTATCAACCAAATTTAATTCATGTAGAACTTTCATGCACAGGCAATTTGCAACGCACAGTGTTTTATACCAAAAAAAATAAAAATAATTGTAGAAGAAAACATGCTCACACAGCACTATTGACAATAACAAAACTTGGCAGAGCAACGTGAATTGAGCAAAACGCCACCTTTGAGGCGTCCAAAATGGAGAATTAACTAACTAACTAATCTAAAGAACAATTTAACACATACTGTATTTAACATATTTATGAAAATAAAACATAAAAAATCAATGAAACATTGACAGACATAACGAGAATATTAGCAATTCATACAAATAACGGCATAAAAACTCGGAACAAAAGAAGAGTTTAAAATGATCAGTAAACTATCTTATTGAAAGGGTGTGTATTTAACCGTTATTTTTAAAACATCAATCCTGAATCTCTTTGTTCTAGTGTTTGGTAAACATAAATGTTTTGTGCCGGATGACCTCAGGATCTGTGAGGGTTGATATTGTAAAAGCAGGCAAAAGAAGGTGCAAGGCCGGTAAGACGTTTATCCATCCATCCATCCATTTTCTACCGCTTATTCCCTTTTGGGGTCGCGGGGGGCGCTGGTGCTTATCTCAGCTACAATTGGACAAGTCGCCACCTCATCGCAGGGCGGTAAGACGTTTAAAAACTAATAATACCAATCAATCCATCAAAGTTTACTTATACAGCCCTTAATCACAAATGTCTCAAAGGGCTCCACAGGCCACAACGACATCCATGGCTCAGATCCCACATCAGAGCAAGAAAAAAACTCAACCCAATAGGAACGACGAGAAACCTTGGAAGGCACCGCAGATGTGACCGGTGCAATGGATGAAATGAAATGAAATATATTTATATAGCGCTTTTCTCTAGTGACTCAAAGCACTTTACATAGTGAAACCCAATATCTAAGTTACATTTGAAGCAGTGTGGGTGGCACTGGGAGCAGGTGGGTAAAGTGTCTTGCTCAAGGACACAACGGCAGTGACTAGGATGGCAGGAGCGGGGATCGAACCCGGAACCCTCAAGTTGCTGGCACGGCCACTCTACCAACCGAGCTGTACCGCCCCTAGTGGATACGGTTAATAATGTGAAAGTCCAGTCTATAGTGGGGCCAGCAGGTGATCCAATTGCATGTAGAGACGTCACCGACTGATGCATAAGGTGTGGTCCCCCGTGTCCTGACTTCATGTGAAAGTCTAGTCCATTGGGAGGCCAGCAAGGGATCATCTTGAATGGAGACAAGTCAGCACCGCAGAGATGTCACCAACTGATGCAAAGAGGAGTGGTCCATCCTGGGTCCTGACTTGGAAGAGCTAGTGCCTCCTCTGTGGAGGCTGACCTCTGGTCACCTGATCATTTCTCCATGCAATAAAGGGGGGCAGAGCAGAAAAAAAACGGCAGATCAACTGATCTAAAAGGGATATCTATTTAAAGGCTAACATATACAAAGGAGTTTAAGATTGGACTTAAATGAAGAGCATCTTTAACCGTCACTGGGAGGCCATTCCAGCGTACCGGAGCCCGAATAGAAAACGCTCTATAGACCTCAGACTTTGTTTGGGCTCTGGGAATCACTAATAAGCCAGAGTTCTTTGAACGCAGAGTCTTGGCCTCTGGTACAATACAGTCAGCTAGACCGTGTAGTATTTCATACGTAAGTAGTAAAACCTTAAAGTCACATCTTAAGTGCACAGGAAGCCAGTGCAGGTGAGCCAGTATAGGCGTAATATGATCAAACTTTGTTGTTCTTGTCAAAGTCTAGAAGCCACATTTTGTACCAACTGTAATCTTTTAATGCTAGACATAGGGAGACCTGAAAATAATATGTTACAGTAATCAAGACGAGAGGTAAAGAATGCATGAATAATGACCTTAGTGTCTGTGGTGGGCAAAATGGGACAAATTTTAGCGATATTACTGAGATGAAAGAAGGCTGTTTTAGTAACACTCTTAATGTGTGACTCAAACGAGAGAGTTGGGTCAAAGATAATACCCTTTTTTTTTACCGAGTTGCTTTGTGTAATTGTTTGGTTGTCAAATGTTGAAGTGGTTTTATCAAATAAGTGCCGGTATGTAGCAGGACCGATAATCAGCATTTCTGTTTTCTTAGCGTTGAGATGCACAAAGTTGCTTGACATCCATTGTTTCATTTTATTTAGACACGCCTCCAGTTGACTACAATCTGAGGTGTTGGTCAGCTTTAGGGGCATGTAGAGTTGGGTGTCTGCAGCATAACAGTGAAAGCTAACACCGTATTTGCGTATGATGTCACCTAGCGGCAGCATGTAGATGCTGAAGAGTGCAGGGCCAAGAACCAATGGAACTTTAAAATTGATCTCGAAGCGGACGGCAATACTTTAAAACATATGTAATATGGTCCAGCCCTCTGGTCCTTATCCTCTCCCCTTTTCTCATCCGCTCATTACATTGTTTGCCAAGGAGTCTTCAAAAAAGGTAAACGTCCTTTCAATGCTTCATTTGTTTTTATTTTCCATTGTTTCCTGCATGTGAACCAGTTTTATTCTCTAGAATGTGTGTTTTGTGTTAAAATTGTGAGTGACTAAAACAGATACATTGGATTTAGTTAATTTCTTTGTGTAATTACGTCCAGGGGCGGAGCTAGAGTGGAGGCCGGGGTAGCACTGGACCCCCCTGAAATCTGATTGGACGCCCCCAGGTGCAACCCCAGATGATTGACATATCACAGCACCGCACGTCTTGTCGGAAGGAGCCAGTTGCATTTTTAAATCAGTGAAGCCTATTGACTGCTAAGTCCCTCCTGTACAATAGTTGGCGCTATGTACCACAAAGCGTTGCGAGCCACGTTCATTAGGGGAGAAGAAGAAGAATCGCCACTGAAGAAGAGGAAAATTTGAACTGGAGTCTGTTATCGTTGCTGGAGATCAACGAAGTTACAAAGAAAAAGGACAACCTTCTTGTCGTAAAGTAAGTTTCACGGTGGTGTCCTAATGAGTCACTGTTTAAAATAACTTTTGTAGATAGAAAGAGCCTCTGTTTGCCTTTGCACAGACCTTTGAGTCAGACCTCAGTGACCTCAAACATGAAGTTCATCAAACCAAGCGACTTCTAGACAGGAGAGTGAAAAGTGGATTAGACAGACCATCTACTTTGCTTGATCTTATTGTGTTTCTTGAGCCTTACAAAGAGTTTTTCCGTGAGATATTCAGACTTTTCAAAATTGCTGTTGTTACTCCAGTCAGCACTGCTTCCTGCTTTAAAACTGATTAAAACTCATCTCAGAACCACAATGGCTGATGACAGGTTAAGTCACCTTGGAACTCTCAGTATTGAGTCAAGGCGGGCACGTGCCCTCAACATGGATGACTTTGTGAAACATTTTGCGGCTTCTCACCATAACCGAAGGTTTATGCTTTTCTAAACCTTTTCTGAGAGAGAGAGAGAGAGAGAGAGAGAGAGAGAGAGAGAGAGAGAGAGAAACTATGAATGCGTTGGTGCATTTTCACCATCTTTGTAAAAAAATAGTTGTTATTATTAATGATTAGTTCTTGAAAAATTGTTGCCAAGTTGTGTTTTACATTGTCTGCATTGTTAATAAACTCCAAATTATATATATATAAATCTCATCTCCTGTGTGCTTAGTATGTACATTTCAACATTTGACACTCCGATTGCAATTGATAAGTCAAGAAAAAAAAAGCCTTGGCCACCCCAGGGATAAAAGTCTAGCTCCGCCACTGATTACGTCCTAGTTTGACGTTTTGGGATGGATTACTAAACGAAAAGGTACCACTGTTCATCTGCATATTTCTTTTAAGTGTTCAGGTGTATTAAAGGAAGACAAACATGTTATTATTGATGCTACAGTGGTTAGAGGTTTCATGTGGCCCCATTTGACGCTGTTTCCCTGACGAATGGTGGGGTGCACTATCCGCTCAATCTACAAGATGGCTGGAGAGTGTTGAATATCTGAAAATGTGTTTTCTGGCAAATTCTACTGTGACCACAGCATCAGTTGCTATGTTGAGTGGCGCGTTTCCATAATTTTCAGCAGACTGAATTGAAAAATGAACTTCCCCTATTTATTTCAACCAAGATCCACTCATGAGTCGGGCCATATGAATCCCTTCTCTACTTTATCTGCAGTGAGAGACTTACTTTTCCAGGAGTCAGTTTCACCCACAGCTCATTCTCTGGTCGCCTGAGTTGCGTAGTTAATTCTCGATGAGCCACATACCAGTGTCGGATAACATCATGAGGGCTGGTATCAGTCACTGATCGGTCATAGTTGTTGTACCTGTTAAAAAGTTTTTTTTAAATGACAACCCAGTGAACAAATATATGGGAATATTATCCTGACATTTGCATTTTTTTGTAAATCACATCTTTTACTGCAGCTACTAAACAGAGACCATATTCAACTACTATATGTTTTTTTTTGGCCACATTTCCATTTTCCCTTTACTATTATTCTTAAATTGAGAACCAGCTTCCTCTAGAGTAGACATTTCATTTCTATCTATTTAGCTTAGTTTGGTTTAGTTTATTAAGGATCCCCAGTAGTCTACACCGCAGTGGAGACTATTCTTCCTGGGGTCCAGGCAAAAAACATCACACAATCACAAAACAAAAGATTACAATGCAGTATAACATGATCAATAATAAAATGTTGCAATACAAAAAAAGCAACAACAAAAACAAAAAAAACAATAACTTCGCGTTTACATAATTATGTTCATACCAAAGATAAAAAGAGCAATATAAAAAGGGATATATATGTTTGCAAAAATAAAACAAAGAACAAATGGCATACAATATACACCTTAGTGCAGTGGTTCTCAAATAGGGGTACGCATACCCCTGGGAGTACTAGAAGGTATGCCAGGGGGTACGTGAGAATTGTTTTAAATATTCTAACAATAGCAACAATTCAAAAATCCTTTACAAATACATTTATTAAATAATACTTCAACAAAATATGAATGTAAGTTCATAAACTGTAAAAAGAAATGCAACAATGCAGTATTCAGTGTTGATGGCTAGATTTTTTGTGGACATGTTCCATAAATATTGATGTTAAAGATTTATTTTTTGTGTAGAAGTGTTTAGAATTAAGTACATCAATCCAGGTGGATCTCTATTACAATCCCCAAAGAGGGCCCTTTAAGTTGATGATTACTTCTATCTGTAGAAATCTTTATTTATAATTGAATCACTTGTTTATTTTTCAACAAGTTTTTAGTTATTTTTATGTCTTTTTTTCCAAATAGTTCAAGAAAGACCACTACAAAAATTTGCAATATTTTGCACTGTTATACAATGTAATAAATCAGAAACTGATGACATAGTGCTGTATTTTACTTCTTTATCTCTTTTTTTAACCAAAAATGCTTTGGTGTGATTAGGGGGTACTTGAATTTAAAAAATGTTCGTAGTGGTACATCACTGAAAAAAGGTTGAGAACCACTGCCTTAGTGTACCAAAGACAAACAATAAGTGACGGCAAAGTACCATCCGTCCCTTTTCTACTGATTGTCCCATAATCAATAAAATAGTCAGTAATCAATAAAACTAGTCGTGACATTAGGTACAATCTAGAGTAATCTTTTTCTGCGATACTTCTCCTCTCAGTCTATTTCTAAAACCCACTCTGCTCTATTTGGTCAGGGTTAGAGGAATACACTCCTGTTTTTAATGACTTTGTAGAAAAAATTAGTCAAAAGTTATGTCTAGAAAAACTCTCTAAAGTTTTCGAGACTTGGAGAGAAAATGTGAGTCTCTCACAAGTTTTTTGAACTGAACTGGTAGTCCACCAGTTGATTAGCCCAAATGATGAAAAAGAGAAGACCTAAAACGGAACCTAGAGGAACATTACTAGTATAACTAAAGAAATTGAACAAATGACTATTGACTGCATCTAAGGTTAACATGCGATAACAACACCTTAGTTGCATAAATCACATTATGAAAAAAACAAATGTAACTGCCAAAAATGAGAGGGATTAAAAGTGTTTCTTAAGGAATTAAAATGTCAATGCAAGGAGTTGTGTATGTGTTTACAATGGTCCAGGTCCTTAATACAACTGGGGCTCTATTTTTTTTTTTAGGAATTTTCGGCAAAAATGTTTTGTCTTCCATGTTTTGAACTGAACTCTTTGTCAGGATTTGGATAGCCCTGACATACAGCAATAACGTATTATCCATAACTGATCACAGTGATAACAACACATCTTTTTTAATTTTGTACTGTATATACCTGGTATTATTGACATACCTTATCATGTAAAGTTCATTGTTCCAAGGATAGACATTCAGGATGGGTCCGATGCCTTGCAGGCAGCAAAAATGGTTAGGAGCGTTTTCACGATGTTCATATCTGATAGGAACACTGGAAAGCAGCTCAAAATGGTCTGGGGAGTTCTTGCGAATATTTTCTGCTGCATAGAATCCATCCACAAGGAGTGTCTTTCCTCCTGTTCCCTCATGTTTGAGGCAGTGAAAAACTTGAATTCTGAAAAAAAAATTGTAGTAACGTCAGAACATGGTATCAAAGTTATCTTATGCGACAATAATTAATAATTATACATCTATCACAATATGGGATTGTTTTTCACCTTTGGAAAAGGTCTTAGTGGTGTTTTTGTCAATTTCCAAAACTATTACAGTAAAACCTCGGTTTTTATTTTTTAATCCGTTTCAAAAGGTCAGATGAAAACTAAATCATACCAAACTGAAGCAATTTTTACCAAAAGAAGTATAGTGTTACCTAAACTTATGAGCACATTGTGTTCATCGACCAAGCTTGCAACACAAAATACTCGTATATCAAAGCAACTCAGCTCATTCAAATTAGTTGTAATCAATTAAATCTGCACTTGTCCTGTACACCATTTAAAAAGAAAAACATTTACTACATAAGTTTTTTGAAATAATGGAAAAAAAACTGTTCAACATTTGCTTTGGGACCGGACTAATATGGTGTCTTCTACAGGCTGCTTTTCCGTCTAGTCTTGTCGATTATAAGCAACATATTTTCCATAAAATGGTTGTTACGGCGCGTGCGCAGTCAGCCTTTTTATCCTCAGCATGCGCCGCTGAGCGCACCGCGGGCCACGCCCCTACACACTCCGCTTCTGCCGCGATCACGCAACCATTCAATCAACGATCAACACACTTGCTGCTGATGAGACCACTCACCATAAAAGCCAGCGTGTCCTGAGATCAAGTGCAAGAACGTAGTTCCATATCTATAATGTCAAGCTCCTCTCTTTGAACCTCGCTCTCAGTGTTTTCTGCCCTTCTGTTAATGCGTCTCTTGATGTCTCCTTGTCCCGCAATATTACATCCAACTTTCCGGACCCGAGCTGTGTGCCTCGCTTCCTTGGACTTCCCCTCTGGATCTTGACTGCATCCCTGGACAAAGACCTCTGCTTTGGACACGGACCTCTTGATGCCTCTCCAGCCCCACGGACCTCCTGCTTGTATTACCGATTCTTCTACCAGCCTCGCCCAACTGGGCTTGTCGCCTTCTCACTCAACACCCACTTACAAAAACCCCTGGTATTATTCTTTGTAAACGCTTCGCATAGTCCTGCAAACACAAATGGTGGCATACGCACTCCACCGCATCATCAAGGTCAATAAATGCGCCTTGTGCTATACCTGCCTCCGTGCCGTCTCCTTCCCCCACCATAAGTCACAGTATGTTCTGGCCATGTCGGAACCAGACGGCACAAGTAGACCCAAGTCCGCGTCCCTTTCCCGACCTATCGACCATGCACGCTATTCTCCAGGAACACCAGTCTCGTTTTTCGAACCTGGAGAACAAACTTGAAGTGACCTTCGCTAGCCTGCTGACTATACTGGACAACCTTAGTCAGGACAATCTTAGTCTGGGCCTTACTCCTCCTCCTGTGCCGAGTTCCAGTGCTCCGTCAGCTGCTACCTCCTGCAGCCCCTTCTACGCTCGGGAACCCAACATAGCCAGCCTCAGACCCTTTGAGGTGGATTTTGAACTTGATCTGGGGTTTTTTGTTTAATGTGAAGTAACTTTCAATCACCAACCATCTCAATATGCTTCTGACGGAGCTAAGGTGGTATTCATGTTTACGTTGGTCTCTGGGGAGGCTCTCAAGTGGGCCACCGCAGCAGTAGACAAAACTTAGGGGCTGGGCCCCAACTATGCTGCTTTTCGAGCGAAGTAACAAGCTGTGTTCAATCACCCAGTGGACGGGGGTGACGCTGCTTCACGACTGCCCTCCATCCAACAGGGCTCCCGCTCGGTTGCGGCCGACACCCTGGCCTACAAACCCTGTTTCTATATGAGTTGGGAAATTGTGTTAGATGTAAATATAAACGGAATAAAATGATTTGCAAATCCTTTTCAACCCATATTCAATTGAATGCACTACAAAGACAAGATATTTAATGTTCAAACTCATAAACTATTTTTTTTTTTTTGCAAATAATAATTAACTTAGAATTTCATGGCTGCAACACGTGCCAAAATAGTTGGGAAAGGACATGTTCACCACTGTGTTACATCACCTTTTCTCTTAACAACACTCAATAAATGTTTGGGAACTGAGGAAACTAATTGTTGAAGCTTTGAAAGTGGAATTCTTTCCCATTCTTGTTTTATGTAGAGCTTCAGTCGTTCAACAGTCCGGGTCTCCGCTGTCGTATTTCACGCTTTATAATGCGACACATATTTTCGATGGGAGACAGGTCTGGACTGCAGGCGGGCCGGGAAAGTACCTGCACTCTTTTTTTACAAAGCCACGCTGTTGTAACACGTGCTGAATGTGGCTTGGCATTGTCTTGCTGAAATAAGCAGGGGCGTCCATGAAGGAGACGGCGCTTGGATGGCAGCATATGTTGTTCCAAAACTTGTATGTACCTTTCAGCATTAATGGTGCCTTCACAGATGTGTAAGTTACCCATGCCTTGGGCACTAATGCACCCCCATACCATCACAGATGCTGGCTTTTGAACTTTGCGTCGATAACAGTCTGGATGGTTCGCTTCCCCTCTGGTCCGGATGACACGATGTTGAATATTTACAAGAACAATTTGAAATGTGGACTCGTCAGACCACGGAATAATTTTCCATTTTGCATCAGTCCATCTTAGATGATATTGGGCCCAGAGAAGCCGGCGGCATTTCTGGATGTTGTTGATAAATGGCTTTCGCTTTGCATAGTAGAGCTTTAACTTGCACTTACAGATGTAGCAACGAACTGTATTTAGTGACAGTGGTTTTCCGAAGTGTTCCTGAGCCCATGCGGTGATATCCTTTAGAGGTTGATGTCGGTTTTTGATACAGTGCCGTCTGAGGGATCGAATGTCATGGTCATTCAATGTTGGTTTCCGGCCATGCCGCTTACGTGGAGTGATTTCTCCAGATTCTTTGAACCTTTTGATGATATTATGGACCGTAGATGCTGAAATCCCTAAATTTCTTGCAATTGCACTTTGAAAAACGTTGTTCTTAAACTGTTTTGACTATTTGCTCACACAGTTGTGGACAAAGGGGCGTACCTCGCCCCATCCATTCTTGTGAAAGACTGAGCATTTTTTGGGAAGCTGTTTTTATACCCAATCATGGCACCCACCTGTCCCCAATTAGCCTGCACACCTGTGGGATGTTCCAAATAACTGTTTGATGAGCATTCCTCAACTTTATCTGTATTTATTGCCACTTTTCCCAACTTCTTTGTCACATGTTGCTGGCATCAATTTCTAAAGTTAATGATTATTTGTAACAAAAAAAATGTTTATCAGTTTGAACATCAAATATGTTGTCTTTGTAGCATATTCAACTGAATATGGGATGAAAATGATTTGCAAATCATTGTATTCCGTTTATATCTACATCTAACACAATTTCTCAACTCATATGGAAACGGGGTTTGTAAATCAAGACAACGTTGACGGGGAAAAGACCACCTTTTGATAGTCAAATCCACATCCCAACCTGACATTGACTAAACGTTGTCAAAAAGCATGTTGTTTCAACGTTATGTTTGAGTTGCTCAACGTCAGGACCCATTTTTACAAGTTGTCAACGTTTTAATGTCTTGTGCCTGCCGGGTTAATACATTGTCAGTTAATTTATCATACTTAAGAGTATTTTTGTTTAGTTTGGTTCTTTATTATTTATGACCAATTATTCATATATAAATGAGATACTGTATCAAATAGCAAACGTGTAATGTTAATGTTATGTCCATTCATAAGAGAGAATAATAAACATAATTTAAAAAATCCTGGTTTATTTCAACTATTTCCCCATAAAGACACATTAAAGCAAGAACTTGTTTTCTTTGATTACTCGAGCAAAATAATCGGTACCTTATTAAATGAATAAAAGAAATAGCTGCAGCCCTACTGCAAATGAATCAGAATAATGGTGAATGTCAGCACAAATATACAGAATTGTATTTGTGTAGCAGTGTTTTGTTATGCCAACTGTTATTTAGGTGGAAGCATACATTTATGCCTCTATACCTCCCACTTACCCACTCGGTTCATGTAAATAACATGTGTCAGTGTGGCGGTCCAGAGCCATGTTGGTGTAAGCGCTGTCTCCTCTTGAATTATCTGAAGTGAAGCACCACATTCCCCCATATGTCGTCTCCCTTGTTGTAACACAACAGAATTGGAACAATGTTGGATATGTTTTACGTGGTTCCACAAAGTATGCATGTCACATGAGCACATTTTTGAAGAGACGAACAGTCCAGCAGTTGCAATACGATGGCAAAAAAAACAAAACGAAGGCAAATGGTGTTATACCTTATAAGACTGACCCTCAAAGAAACGGCCTCTGTGGCTTCAACTGTAGCAGGGACATCTTCCACGAAAGCAATCCCATAGAGAAGATAGGTCTGCAAAAATGTCTTCAGTTCATCGTCACTGCTCATAAATGTGTCCCATTTCAAAGGGGCCACATTTGCCTTGTTATAGATGTCAGCATTCCAGGGAATACGTGGCTGGGTAATGCGCTGTTTTCTTCCTTCGTAGCTGTTTTCAGAGAGCCAATTGAGGCTGTATTTGGATATGTGACCACCAGGCCCTAGGGTGCAGAAAGCAACACTTCAGGGAGAGGCAGTGATACGGGAAAAAACCTTTTGAGGACGACAGTCTCTGAAACTATCCTCAAGCGAAAAATCTACTTGGTGGAGAACCCCTTGTTGGCAGGAACCGATGCCAAACATTTCTTATACAGCACATCTGAAGGCCTTTTGGTGCACTCTTCTAAAGACACTCTCTAAATATAGAAAATTGTTGTAAAGGCCATCTCTTGACAACTCAAAGTTCCAACTCTCCCTATAGATTTTGGATGAGAGCGATCACAACAATGGCAAACACCATACCAAATACAAACACCAAAACTAGAGTTGTCCCGATGCCAATATTTTGGTGCCGGTACCAAAATATATTTTGATTCTTTTCTAAACATTTTTTTTTTTTTTAAAGTGTTGGATTAATTGTAAATACTTAGTCTCATTTTATTCAAATATGATTGTTTGTGCATTGTGTAGACAAGCTGAAGAGCAATGAAACTTGGCATTAGGTTGACCTACCAACTTCAAAGAGGAATTGGCAGACGGACCAGAGCAATGCAGGAAGTTGCTATATCATTTGTACTCTGTAGTTGCATGTGTTAAGTTCTCACCACAGGTGTTAGGTTTCCAACACAGCTGCAAATACCCCCCCAGTGCAGCTGTATGTGTGTGTTGGTACTGTAGCGCTCTCGCAAAAGAATTAAAAGGCGAGGAGAGTGGAGAAAGTTTTCAGAGTAAATTAGGAGCCTGTAACTGACAACTGCTCCAGTTACTCTTAGTGATGGGATCAGCAGTTCTTTGGACTGTACTAAATCACTAAAATCAGTTCCTTAAATTGATTTGTTCAAAAAATGTGTTCACCGAATCACTTCTGCAGCAACAGTTCTGCGTGCAGGTCGGCGAATCATGAGTCAGTCAGTCACAGCTTCCCCAGCGGCAGATCTCGGTGTGTGTCAGTTCGCGAACGACACAAGCCCTCAGCACCCAATGAACGACGCGCACAGTGACTGAACGAGAGCCTCAATGTGACGTCCCCCTCCGCGACAGTCAGTTCTCTGTGTCAGTAGGTTGGCGAATCGCAAGTCCTGATTCTGAATGAGTGAGTGCAGCGCGAACGTGATTCACGTCCTCAGCGACAACCAGTCAGTTCTTGTAGGTTCGTGAACATTAGCCATTAGCTTGGAGAATGAATGGAGAAGGGATGCCAATGGCATGAAACATATCCCCGCGACGGGAGGAGAATCACTCGCGGCATTGGAGCAAGCAGAGCAGAGCGAGAGCGTTGTCGCTCACTGAGTGATTCATGACGTTAATCCGCGGTGAATGAATCGTTCGCTCAGTCCCTCCCTCCTTCCCCTTGATGAGTAGCTGGCTGCGTCGTTCACCGACGTCGAGGGTTCAGTGAGTCACAGAATGCGCCAGTTCCACTCATACCGGCACGGTCGCGGCGGAGCTCAACTGAACTGAGAAAGGAACGAATCAGTTCATGAAGTAATTCGGTTCAGTACGTTCACTCAAAAGATTAGTTCGTTCAAACAAATCGTTCGCGAACGACACAACACTAGTTACTCTCCTCGTACAGGAAAAGCAATCACTGATTTGTCTTCTATTCTCTGTTTCTGTGTCTTTATAATGTCTCATGGTTTTTGACCCTGACAAAAAGGGCACCACAAAAAATGCCATTATTGGCTTTATTTAACATAGAATTAGAACATTAGGGCTCTGAATCTCTGGGCACAACATGATTAGATTCTCGTGGGCAACTATTCGATTTGGAATTGATTTTCGATTCAAAACAATTCTCGCTTCAAAATTGATAATTTAACAACATTGGATGCCAGTTCTATGATTAACCACATTTCTCCCAAAAACTGGAAAGCAGCTCTTTTCAATTCATATCGTACTCAAAAGAAAACTGGTTTTGTTTATCCATCCATCCATCCATTTTCAACCCCTTGTCCCGTTCAGGGTGGCAGGGGGGTTGCTGGAGCCTAGCTCAGCTGCATTCGGGCGCAAGGCGGGGGTACACCCTGGACAAGTCGCCACCTCATCACTGTGGTTTTGTTTGATAAAGTCAAATACAAATAGGGCAACAAGAGACATATCCAACACGTCTATTTTGTAAAGTAAATCTGTACAGCAGATATGGACAACTACATCAACAATATGATTTGCCTGAGTGGCTGGACAGGACAGATAAAAAAAAAAAAATCATATATTTTTATTGAATTTAGAATTGTTTTTAAACAATTAAGACTCCTTACAAATAAGAATTATGTTTAATCTGCAAATGGATAGTTTTTTTTGACACCCCTAGTTATTGACATACAAAATTGTAAATGGTCGTATTTATATAACGCTTTTCTACACCGAATGATCACCACGCTTCACATTATACATCTCATCCACACATTCACACTGATGGTGAAAGCTGCTATGCAACGCGCTAACCGCGTCTCATCAGGAGCAAGGGTGAAGTGTCTTGCCCAAGGACACAACAACCGTGATTTGGATAGCGGAAGCTGAAATCGAATCTGGAACCCTCAGGTTGCTGGCACGGCCGCCCTACCCTTTGCACAAAGCCGCCCACACACTAGACCAGTGGTTCTCAAATGGTGGTGCGCGTACCCCTGGGGGTACTTGAAGGTATGCCAAGGGGTACGTGAGATTTTTTATTTTTTTTTCTAAAAATAGCAAAAATTCATAAATCCTTACTAAATATATTATTGAATAATACTTCACCAAAAAAAGGAATGTAAGTTCATAAACTGTGAAAAGAAATGCAACAATGCAATATCCAGTGTTGGAAACTAGATCTTTTGTGGACATGTTCCATCAATATTGATGTTAAAGATGAAGAAATGTTCAGAATTAAGTTCATGAATCCAGATGGATCTCTATTACATTCCACAAAGAGGGCACTTTAAGTTGATGATTACTTCTATGTGTAAAAATCTTTATTTATAATTGAATCACTTGTTTAATTTTTAACAAGTTTTTAGTTATTTTTATATCTTTTTTTTCAAATAGTTCAAGAAAGACCACTGTAAATGAGCAATATTTTGCACTGTTATACAATTTAATGAATCAGAAACAAATGACATAGTGCTGTATTTTACTTCGTTATCTATTTTTTTCAATCAAAAATGCTTTGCTCTGATTAGGGGGTACTTGAATTAAAAAAATGTTCACAGGGGGTACATCACTGAAAAAAGGTTGAGAACCACAGCACTAAACCAATGGCGGCAGACGAATGCAGTAACATATTGTACCATTTCCGTTTTATCTTGTCAAATTTATGAGGGACAAACAGTAGAAGATGGGTTATTAATATACTTATTTATTTACTCTTATGTCTGGTTACCTTCTGTTCTAACATGTTCTATCTAAACTTCTGTTAAAATGTAATAAGCACGTATTCTTAACGTTTTAGGGCAATGTTTCTAGAGATGAGAAGCGACAGAAGATGTCTTTATTTCTTGGTTATGTACAATAAGGTTGAACATTTACTGATGGGCGACCGTGACAATGTCTAATCTTGGTTGCACTGTGACCGTTTCTGATGGGAAAACTTAGTTTTTACAGTGGAAACGAACATATATCATTACCTCAGGGATGGTTAGCACAGTAATCAAACAATCAAATCAAAGGGGATAGTCCATGTCGCCTCACAGGTCAAAGATACTATCTCAGGAGCATACTGTAATACACCGTACACAGAGCACTTACTGTATAATGCTTAATGCACACAATATCAGTATACACGTAAAGGAAATTAATAATGGTTTGTTTTGTTTGGGATGAATCTCAACAATATCTCACATGCTATATAAACATTACTTTGTGTCAGAAACTTTAAAATTAAGATTTAATTAACACATTCAATATAGTTTTTAAGCGAAAAATTGCATGTTATAGTTTCTATTTCCTTTTTAAAGGCCTACTGAAATGAGATTTTCTTATTTAAACGGGGATAGCAGGTCCATTCTGTGTCATACTTGATCATTTCGCCATATTTTTGCTGAAAGGATTTAGTAAAGAACATCCACGATAAAGTTCGCAACTGGAGAAAAGCCCTGCCTCTACCGGAAGTCGCAGACGATGACGTCACAAGTGTGGGGGCTCCTCACATATTCACATTGATTTTGATGGGAGCCTCCGGCAAAAACAGCTATTCAGACCGAGAAAACGACAATTTCCCCATTAATTTGACCAAGGATGAAAGATTTGTGTTTGAGGGTATTGATAGCTAGAAAAATGAAGGAAAAAAAAAAAAGTTTAAAAAAAACAAAATGCGATTGCATTGAGACGGATTCCGATGTTTTTAGACACATTTAGTAAGATAATTCTGGGAAATCCCTTATCTTTCTATTGTGTTGCTAGTGTTTTAGTGAGTTAAATAGTACCTGATAGTCGGAGGTGTACGTCCACGGCTAGGTGTTGACGCGCAGTGTCTCAGGGGAGTCGACGGCAGCTATGGACGGGGCAAGCTCAGCTTTTCTCCGGTAAGAAGTGACTTTTTAACCACAATTTTCTCACCGAAACCTGCTGGTTGACATTCTGTCGTGTTTCATGTCCGCTTGACCGCGCTCTGATCCATAGTAAATTTTCACCTCCAGGAATTTTAAACAAGGAATCACCGTGTGTTTGTGTGGCTAAAGGCATTAAGCTTCCCAACTCCGTCTTTCTATTTTGACTCCTCCAATATTAATTGAACAAATTGCAAAAGATTCAGCAACACAGATCTCCAAAATACTGTGTAATTATGCCATTTAAGCAGACGACATTTAGCTGTGTGTGTGCGTAGCGCTCATACTTCCTAAAAACCCGTGACGTCTTCCATACACGTCATCATTACACAACGTTTTTAAGAAGAAACTTCCGGGAAATTTAAAATTGCAATTTAGTAAACTAAAACGGCTGTATTGGCATGTGTTGCAATGTTAATATTTCATCATTGATATATAAACTATCAGACTGCGTGGTGGGTAGTAGTGGGTTTCAGTAGGGCTTTAAATGGGCTTCATTTCTAAAGGAACCATGCTGTAATGTAAGACTTAGTGTAGTTGAAAGGAGTAAATATATACTTAACGGTGATATTTTCAATATATGTTTAGAAATGTGCTTTTAATCAGCAGTAGTGTAAAAAGATGTGTAATTGAAGAATGTGGTTTTACCTGTTTTATTATTACAGTACTCACATGTACTGTAATGCAATTTAACTAACAGTAATTATCCCTAGAAAAATGTTTTTCATGTACTCTGTGGTACCATTGTGTCAGTATTGAATGAAATAAACTAATTGTCTTGTGTTCTAATGTATCTGAACCTGTCACACTTGAGCTTTGCTGCAGTATTTGTGATCCCAAGATGTTGGAGACAAAAGAGCGATGTGCAGAAAAGCAAGTATGTAATCACATGTAACATTGTCAAAAACCAAGGCAGTGACATCGACAATCTTCCAGCCCTGACTGGAAGATTGTATATATATATATATATATATATATATATATATATATATATATATATATATATATATATATATATATATATATATATATATATATATATATATATATATATATATATGTTAGCCCAGTAAGGTGACCCATCTAGGAGAAGGTAAACTCCAATCCAAAACCGCCACTGCCTTGTGGTATACCTTTCTTGGGGAAGGCTTCGGGAGTAAACCCTGAGGAAAAAATCAGGAGACGGAGTCCCTAAGGTGGTCCACTGCTGGCTACAGCGGTGCACTGGCAACTCCTGCGACACTGTTGGTGCCAAATTGTACCAGCTCTTGCTGCTCCTTTGGATCCATCATCAGTGTGAAGAGGGGGGTCCTGCTGCATGGGCAACAGCTTGACCTCCATACTACTCTGCCCTGGCTTGCGCCCTGGAGAGGTCACTCCAGCCTCGTGTCATAGCGTGGAAACAACAAACGGGAAGCAACAGTCTACCGGTTATAAGCTACAATGCTCGATTGGCGTAGAGCATAGCGCCAGGGGTTGCTTCCGACGGTGAGAGAGATCCTTGAATTTCATTGGACAGCTACTGCCCGCCTTAAGATGGGCAGCCCCCAGCCAATAAGGTGCTGTCCCGCCACAGTCTGCCTTCCTCATTGGGTGCATGGGGATTAGGTAAAACCGACAAGCAGACTGTAAGACCTGCACCAAGCAAGAAACAAAGTATGAAAAACAGGTGCCCAGTCCTAAAACTGGGAAGCTGTAATGTCCGGACTATGACACCCGGACACTCAAATGATCTCCAAGACATCAGTGATGCAAGAAAAACGGCTGTCATTAACAATGAGCTACAGAGACTCCAGGTAGACATAGCTGCATTGCAAGAGACCCGCCTAGCCGACTCGGGAACCCTCAAGGAGAAAGACTTTACCTTCTTCTGGCAAGGAAAGAGTGCCGGAGACCGCAGAGAGCATGGAGTTGGATTCGCTGTCAGGAACACATTGTTAAAGATGGTTGAACCAGGAGACAAAGGATCGGAACGCCTGATGACACTCCATCTCCACACCTCTGTTGTCCCAGTGACCCTACTCTGTGCCTATGCCCCCACTCTAACGTCTACAGCAGAAGTTAAGGATACATTTTATGCCAACTTGAATGACGTCATCAAGAACATCCCCCCGAAGGAACATCTCCTCATCCACGGTGATTTCAATGCGAGAGTGGGAGCTAACCATGACTCATGGCCTTCCTGTCTTGGACACTTCGGAGTTGGCAAAGTCAATGAGAACGGGCAACGGCTACTGGAGTTGTGTTCCTACCATAACCTTTGCGTGACCAACCCCTACTTTCAGATGAAACCACAGCACAAGGTGACATGGCGCCATCCCCGCTCAAAGCATTGGCATCAGCTAGACATGATCCTGATCCGAAAAGCCAACCTCAAGTTTGTGCTCGTTACTCGTAGTTATCACAGCGCAGACTGCGACACCGACCATTCACTTGTCTGTTGCAAGATCAAGCTACAACCAAAAATGTTTCAAAACTCCAAACAGAAAGGCAAACCCCGCATTGATTCCACCAGCATGCATCTTCCAGAGAAAGTAGAACAGTTTGCCAAGTCCCTCAACAACATCCTGTCTGAAGAACACCAGCACTACTCTGCCTCTGAGAAATGGGGCCACCTCAGGGAGGCTATTCAGAAAACAGCCCTTGCAACATTTGGGAGGAAGATCTTCATAAACAACGACTGGTTTGTTGCCAAGTCCAGCGAGATGACCCCTGTCATTGAAGCAAAGCGTGCTGCCCTTACTGAATACAAACGCTCCCCGAATGAGAAGTCCCTGCAAGCACTGAGAATTACAAGAAGCAAAGTGCAACAGACTGCAAGACATTGTGCCAATGAATACTGGCAACAACTCAGTGAATCCATCCAGTCTGCAGCTACCTCAGGTAACATCAGAGGGATGTACGAGGGCATAAAGGCTGCTCTGGGCCCAACACAGAGCAAAACAGCCCCCCTAAAGACCACCAGCGGGGAAGTTATCACTGACAAGGGCAAGCAGTTGGACAGATGGGTAGAGCAATATTCAGAACTCTACTCCAGAGAGAACACTGTTGTCGCCTCAGCCCTTGATGCCATTGAACAGCTGCCGATCATTGAGGAATTAGATGCTGAACCAACACTTGCTGAACTTCACAAAGCGATCGACAGCTTAGCGATTGGCAAAGCACCTGGTACTGATGGCATCCCCCCAGATCTCATCAAGCGCTGTAAAGACACCCTCCTGCAGCCTTTGCATGATGTCCTCTGCCAGTGCTGGAAAGAGAGAGCCGTGCCGCAGGACATGAGAGATGCCAAGATTGTCACCCTTTACAAAAATAAGGGCGACAGGAGCGACTGTAACAATTACAGGGGCATCTCCCTCTTGAATATATTAGGAAAACTC